>NC_056736.1:104025488-104225488 GCF_019279795.1 Protopterus annectens | reverse complement strand
CACCCTTCCTAGAGAGATGCCATCACTCTAGGACCCCTTCAGTGGCCTCCTCTTCTCGGTCTTCTAGGAGTCTGATGGAAGCAAATGTGGATAGAATGATGAGGAAATTTCTGTCAGCACAAATTCAGATCAGATCATACCCTTTTGGATCCGGAGACCTTTACTGGTTGTACTTTGCCAGTGTTGGCTCCTTCTCCAGTCCAACTTTTGGCTTGGAGCTCCTGGATCCAGGAATTTTGGAACCATCCATCTCAGATCTGAAGATTGTTGTATCTTCGTCTCCAATATCTCCTCTGAGTGGACTGTATCCAAGTTTGTCGGAGCCAGATAATTCTCGGAGCCATAGCACCATTGTCAGAAAGGAGGTGTTGGTGTCTACTCTGAAGTTGTCGGAGCCAAATCTGTCCCTCAGAGCGTCAGCTTTGGACAGCTTAGCCCCAGCTTCTGCCTCAGGTGGGCTGCCTTCGGGTCAGAGGGAGACGGTCTGGAATCATGTCCTCTCAGCATGATCAACCTCCTTCTCCCCAGGGCATTCTGCCAGTGGGGTAGTGGAAAGAGTTTTCTCTACCTCTAGAGGAAGGACGGGTCCCCCCCCAAGTCTGTTTTCCCATTCTCTTATGTCATTGTACCTTAAACCTCAACACTCTAGTCCACAGGGACTGCCAGCCCAAAGTCTTCAGCAGAGTATACTCATATCTTCTGATACTTCTTTGGAGCATCCCACTGAAGAAGTCTCTAGGAAGAAAAATTGCAAGAGGAGACACTTAATATTCTCCTCAAGAGTCTGTCACAGAAGATACAGATTTTGATGAGAGGGAAGTGTCCCCCAAGATCACCAACTGATGACTTATTCTTTGGAGACATCCTGGAGATCCTCAAGCAAAGGGGTGGTTAGTCTATTGATAACCCTTCCCAAGAGAAATTGGTATTCCTAGAAGCCTTTGTGTCTGGCTCATCTACCTCCTGAGTGACACTGCCCCCCGATGAGCTCATTGATTTGATCTGTCAGTGGACATGGAAGGAACCCAACACTGTTGAACTGATCTCCAAGAGACCAGACAGGATCCTGGCACCACCAAAAGGAAGAGAATTCTGGAGCAAAGGAGTACCAGTAAATGTCATGGTCATAATAGCAGTCATGAAGAAGGAACTTGCGGAACGGAGTTCATCTGTTACTCCCCTAACAGGGAGTCCAGGGCTTTGAGCAGATTTGGGAAGCATGTATATGCTTCAGCGACCTTTGCACTCGGGTCACTGAATTATTTGGCACACTTCACCATACTTCAGAGGGATTTGATTAAAGAACTTTCCAAATCCCTCTCTGGGACAATTTCTACTGAAGCTGAGAGCTCCATTGCCTCACAGTTGGCTACCCTACAATCCATCTCAAATTTGTCCATGCGGCTCATTTCGCATGCAGCTAAAGATACCTCAAGGGTGGCGGGTTAAGGCATTTCCATTAGCAGATGTGCCTGAATGCACCTATGTGATTTTGTGGAGCTCTTCAAGCCCTTCTTTGTCAATGCCCCCTTTCACAGAAGTTCTCTGATTAGCCTCAAGGTTAACAAGACACACTCCAAGTGTGAGCATTATAATAAGACCCTGTCTGCAGTGGGTCTGTGTTTTTCAACTCCTCAGACAACCTTCTGTAGGAATCAACAAGGTGGTCAAAAAATGTGGTTCAAAAAATCCCAGGGTCCTTTCCATGATCCATGTGGAGATAGTTCCCCGGGGGGAACTCTAATGGAAGATGCCTTGTGTGGCAGAGGAGACGCGCAGAATCAAAGGTCATGGGAAACCTTTTCTGCAGATCCTACAAGCAGTCCTGAAAGAAGCCCTGATTGTCCACCGCTGGAGGAAGTCGGGGGTTGTCTATCCTTGCACCAGAGAGCCTGGCTAGACGTTACAAAAGATTCATGGGTGCAGAGGACTATTTCCAGAGGTTATGTAATACCTTTTTCCCTGCCCCCCCTTAACAATAAATAAAATTCCTGATGTTCCACACAGTCAACGGAAAGCAGCATCTCTAGAAATAAAAAAGCTGGTAGAAAAGTCATCGAAGAGGTCCCTTCAGACAAGAGAGTCTGGAACTTGCTCGAGATTCTTTGTAATGCTAAAGAAAACAGGGGACTAGAGACCAGTTTTGGATCTCAGTAATCTGAACAAACCAGTTCATTATACAAAGTTTAGGAGGGTCACGGTTCAGTCCATTTTGCCCTTCCTGCCAAGGATGATTGGATGCGCTCAGTAGATCTTCACTATGCGTACTATCACATAAAAATGAACAGACGATCTAGAAGATACCTACACTTGTAGCTGGGAGCCAGTCATCATCACTTCAGAGCGCTGCCCTTTGGCCTCATCAGCTCCCTCAGGTTGTTTACCAAATGCATTGCAGTAGTACCAGTTCAATTGAGACTACAGGGATTCCAGGTGTTTCCTTACTTGGACTGGCTCATAACCGCTCTGACCAGGCATCTTGTGATAAAAGCATAAAATTATGTACTACAGCTTTGCTGTCATCTAGAAATTACTGTTGATAACAAATTTCCAGTACAACCATCTCAGATATTACAGTTCATAGGGGCCTTGTTCAATATGGTATCAGTGACGGTCTCCCTTCTCTTACCAAGGGTACAAACTATTCGATTTCAAGTCAAGAAGATAAATAAAAATTCTTTCCTATCTGCTCGATTGATTCTACAAGCCTTGGGATCAGTGTCTACTGTGGTAGTTCTGGTTCTGTTAGCAAGATACCGTATGAGAATTCTTCAGTGGACCCTAGCAACTCAGTGATCCATTCTACACCAACCTGTGTCCACCAAGATCAGAATAACTCAGACATGCAAAAAGTACCTCTTGTGTTAGATTCACTCAGATCAGATATTACTAGATAAGAATAAGTCAGGCATGCAAAAAGTACCTCTTGTGATGGATTCACTCAGATCAGATATTACTAGGCCATCCCTTTATTATTCCTCAGCCCAAAGCCATAGTGACCATGGATGCTTCCCAAATTGGGTGGGAGGAGGGCACTTCTTGGGAAAGACCATCCAAGGTACCTGGTCCCCTGAAGAGGCCAACACACTCATCAATGTCCTGGAAGTGACAGCAGTACTCCTAGAATTGCAGGCCTTTCAAGATGGTCTCCCTTCTGGGACCATTGCAGTTCAGACTGACAGTATGTCAAGTGGTATGGTATATCAACAAACAAGGAGGAACCAGATCTTGCGTCAAGGAGAATGTGGCAATAGGCACTCTCAGCCACTCGATTTCTGATGGTGCTCATTCAGGGGAAATCTAGCGTGGCAGTAGACAAGTTGAGTAGGCCCATTTTATTGATTCATGAGCAGTCTGTCAACACAAAAATTGTGGTAGAGATATTCCCCCAATGGGACCAACCTGGCTGCAACATCTTTGGATCTCCCCTCAACAAGTGCAACAGGTTCTTTGCCCTGCTCCCCCCACCAGGCGACTTGCCAAGAAACACTCTTCTCCATGACCCCCGTCATCTTTACGCTTACCTTACAACTCCTCTAATTCAAAAATTTCTTCAGAAAGCACCTCAGTTGAAGAGCACCGTCATCCTCAGTGCATCTTATTGGCCTCATCAGATTTGGTTCTCCTTATTTTGGCTTCCTGTAGTTTGCCCACCATGGATTCTAGTTTCCAGTTCCAGACCTTTTGTCTCACCCTTCAGGCATGGTGCAGCCAAACATTTCAGACCTAAAGTTGACCGCATGGTTCTCCACTTCCATTGGTAGCCAGGCAAGTAAGGCTTTCCTTCCATTTACATTGCGTTCTTTTTGTCTTCCTGTAAAGCCTCCACTAGAAAAATTTACAGAAGCAAATGGAAAAGATTTTTTTTTTGGGGACATCAAAGAGACGTTGATCCTTTTTCAACACCACTATCTAAAGTTCTTGAGTTTTTGTCTGCAATTTTTAATGAAGGGGGTAGCTCCTTGACTAGTTGCCATTTCTAATTTCCGCACAGGAGTAAATAACGCCTCTTTAGCTGCTTCAAAACTTTATAAGTCCTTTATAAGGGTTGCTTTTCTTCTTAGACCCCCTTTTAAAGAGCCATGGGATTTGAACTTAATATTACTGTCTTTAATTTAGTCTCCATTTGAACTGTTGGCAAAGTGTAAGCTAAAATTTTAAACCTGGAAAACTATAGTTATAGTGGCTATAACCTCTGCTGGAGGAGTCTCTGAGCTTCAAGCTGTATCAGCTAGGCCTCCTTATTTGATTTTCCGTAAAGATAGGATAGCAGTACAAACCAACCTATCCTTCCTAAGGTGGTGTCAGGATCCAACATCAATGAATCTGTTAATTGTCCAGCTTTCTTTCCAAATTTAATGAACAAAGGAGATTACATGTTACATTTGTTGGATGTCACAGACAATTACGTTTCTATTTGCATAGAATA
The DNA here is from genome assembly GCF_019279795.1 of Protopterus annectens. Classification (NCBI taxonomy): domain Eukaryota; kingdom Metazoa; phylum Chordata; order Ceratodontiformes; family Protopteridae; genus Protopterus; species Protopterus annectens. The sequence goes on along the minus strand of NC_056736.1, from coordinate 104,221,059 downwards.
AAAAATCTGAGAAAAACAGATCAATTATTTTTTCCTTTGCAGAATCAAAATTGGGCAAAGCGGTTACCAAAGTAACTTAAATGGTTAACTGATTATATTTCCTTTGTTTCCAACAAATTAGGTTTGTCTTTGTCAAAACCCTTGCGAACCCATTCAGCCAGGTCCATGGCAACTTCATCAGTATGCTTATTCACTTCTTCCATGGAGGATATCTCTGTGGCTGTAGCTTGGACTAATCCTCATACCTTTATTACTCATTATAAATTGGATCTGGTCTCAAGCAGAAGAGCAGCCTTTGGTTCGACAGTGCTCAGGAATATCCTTCCTTAGAGTCCTCCTGGGATTCAGGTAACTGGGAACACTGTCCTGCTTGTTGAGGAACAAATGAAAACTGACAACATCAGATAAAGAAGATGTTCTTCGTGTTTCACTGTTGCAGTCGTCACACTTGGGTTATCTGCCAGCGGGTAGCCTTCATTCGGCCCAAATGTCAGAGTCTTTGGATTTCTGCGTCGGATGCTGTCACCTCATCCATGACGTCAGATCATCAGGGGTATAAAACATGCAGCCGATGCCATTACATCAGCTTTTCCTGCCGTGCGGGAGCCCGAAGCAGAAGCAGTTTGCATGTGCCGGTCGGCAGCTACCTGAAATTTTCATTTTTCGAGTTTCAAACCTGAAGACTTCTAAATCTAAGTACCCCATTGGGGATCCTTTTTTCTTACCCTAACCGATGTCAGAAAAAGTTAACAATTGTCTTGCCTATGGAAAGCAAATACCTCACAATGATTTTCATTCTTACTGCATCACCTGTTTAGGCTCAGACCACAACGTCCCTCGCTGTCGGTTTTGTGCCTTGTTCAATGCCTGAACTGTTCGTCGTTGGGCTATTTTTGTCTCTAAATTCTTTTGCTCTCATTCTCCGTATTGCGAAATGGCTTCGGTAAGCCATCCGACTACCAATCTTCCGAAAAAAATGCAAAGATAAAGACAGAGAAACAGACCGCATAGGTTCAAAACTGCCAACCACGCTTCCGTTAAGCTAGTCGCCAGTCCGCCGGTACTCAGTGGGGCACTTTCGCAGCCCCTGTTACCCACTTCTACAGATTCACAGGCCTCTACTGAGACCCATTCGGAGTCCAGTATGCCACAAGATGCTTCTTCTACTACGGAACCTGTGGATGTCTCTACCTTGGATTGGTCTGGAGCCGCTGTGCAGGCACCGGCTTCCTAGGGTGTATTCAGACCTTCTGATGTTAGTATCAAACCGACTACTTCGTTAATGACTAAATCTACCGAATTTCTCAGGCCCAGAGTTCACACTATGCCTAGGAAACCAACGACCAAAGCACATTCTCAAGCTCCCATGCCGCAAAAACAAATGCTTAGAATGGCTGAAGACACTATTACTTTAATTAGGGGAAGTCCACCTTCCCCCTCTAAAAGACAAAGAATTGATTTTCCTTTTGATTCTTCAGACCATGAGTCTGATGACTCTGACCCCTGTGATTACCAGGACATACCCTTATCTACCTATGAGGACTCAGATGCAGAGGATTCAATTCCCTCAGCTTCCACCCCAGAGGACCTTTCCTTCGGTGAAACCTTGCATACACTAAGAGAGCATTTCCGCTGGAAATGCTAGGACTACCCACAGTCCAAAAAGAGACTCAGGGAATATTTAGACTTGCCTCTGCATAGGCCTCTAGCTTTTCCCCCTGTCCTGGATATTGTAGACAAATGTCTTCATGGAATCCAGCCTTACCCCTGATACTTTACCACCTGCTCCAAGAAAGCCTGACAGATACTACAGAGTACCTAATTCACAAATTTCTGTTTAAAAATCCCACTGCGGATCCAGAGATCATTTCCCAGGGACCTAAAGGTATTAAGGCTTCTACAGCCAAAAACCTTACCCCTTCGGACAGGGATTCTAGGGCTCTAGACAGATTGGTTAAGAAGGTTTATACCTCTGCAAATCTTACCATCAGGGTTTTAAATTGGCAGATGTTCTTCATGTTTCACTGTTGCAGTCATTACATTTGGATAATCTGCTGGCATGTTGCCCTCCGTCGGCCTGAATAACAAAGTCTTGGGTCCTGCGTCGATTGCCCTGTCCTCTTCCATGACGTCAGGTCTTCAGGGTTATAAAACATGCAGCCGACACCGTTTTATTCAGCCTTTCTTGCCGCGCGGTGCCCGAAGCAGAAGCAGTTCGCAAGTGCTGGTCAGCCGACTCCTGAAATTTTCGTATTCGAGTTTCAGAACCGAAGTCTTCAAACTAAAGCTAAGATCCCCGTTAGGGAAACTTTTTCTTGCTCCTTACCGATGTCAGTAAAAGTTAATAATTGCATTACTTGTGGGAAACAAATACCTCATAAGGATTTTCATTTGTACTGTATTCCTTGCCTAGGCCCTGATCACAAAGTGCCTTGCTGTCGGTTTTATGTTAGATTTAACCGACGCACTATTAAGCGTCGGTATATTTTTGCTTCTAAATATTTTGGTTCAAGATTTAATTATCCTGAAATGTCATCGGTTAACAATCCGACTACTGGAGTTCATAAAAAAACGCAAAGAAAAAGACAGAGACAGACCGTCGAGGTCCAAAACCGACGAAGCTTCTCCTAAGCCAGTCGCCGGTTCGCCGGTACTCAGTGAGGCGCTTTTGCAGCCCCTGATACCCGCTACTTTTGAGTCGCAGGCCTCTACCGAGACACATTCGGCGTCCGGTGTGCCGCAAGATTCTCAGAGTATTGAACCTGTGGATGTCTCTCCCTTGGATGGGTCCAGAGCCGCTGAGCAGGCACCGGCTTCTGAGGGTGTCAACATTTTTATATTAAACTGACGCCAGCAACAGAAACAAGGTCAAAAACATCTTCTATTTCTAAAAAACCGTTGCATGAGCCATGTGCTCAGGCCCCTATGCCTAAAAAACAGATTATCAAAATGGCTGAGGATTTAATTACCTTGATCAGGGGTTCCCAACCCCCCCTGCTAAGAAGCCTAGGCAAGGCACTGATTCTGAATCTTCAGATCAGGTTTCCATTTCTTTTGATTCCTCTTCTGATCAGGAATTTTCTGTTCCACCCTTTGAGGATTCTTATGCAGAGGAATCCATCCCATCTGCATCTCCTCCTGAGGATTACTCTTTTGGAGAGAATTTCCATACTTTAAGGGAACATTTTCACTGGGAGAGTCAGGACTTCTCTGAATCAAAAAAAAAAGGCTTAGGGATTTCCTTCTTCCTCAGCATAGGCCTTTGGCAATACCTCTATGATGTTGATTTCGGATTGTGTGGAAAATAGAGTTACAGGAATTATTGCATTCAGCAGAACAGGTTGGAAAGCATACTTTGCAATGTGGTTTTGATTCCTTGGAGGCCTCTTGTAGGGCCGCCGTTACTGGATCTGTGATTAGAAGGCATGCACAAGAACTCATCACAAAAAAGCATGGAAAGTGGATGTTCTATCCTTCAGCTGGAAAAACCTAACAGTCTATGCCTTTCCCCCTCTGCCTCTACTCTCCAAGGTCTTACTAAATGTTAGACAGGAAAAAACAAAAATGATCCTAATTGCTCCGGACTGGCCTCGCAAGCACTGGTACCCACTTCTGAGGAAATATGTCTCACCTTCCACCACGGTACTTGCCTCAAATACCTCATCTGCTGTCTCAGCAGAACTATCAAATTCTGCACACTCCGCTCCAAACTCTGAATCTTGCAGCATGGCTAATCAACTAATTATTCAAACACCTCTCAGTAAATCTGTGATGGATGTCATTTTGGAAGCCAGAAGGCCTAGTACTAGAAAATCTTATGCTGATAAATGGAAGAGATTCTGTGTTTGGAACCAAGCAGAAGGAATAGTCACAGCAAAGCCCAATATTCCTCAGATTTTACAATATTTGACTGAGATGCATGACAAGGGCCTATCTTTTTCTTCAGTAAAAATGCATGCCTCTGCCATCTCGGCTCATTACAACACAGAGCCTCCCCTATTTTCTTATCCACTGCTTAAACAGTATCTTAGAGGGGCCAAAAATTTAAGGCCACCCAGAAGAGCACCACCTCCTGCATGGGACCTCAATTTTGTGCTGGAAAAACTCATCCTGCCTCCTTTTGAACCAGCAGCTACTGCGGATATAAAATTTCTGTCTTGTAAAACAGCTTTCATTTTGGGAATCACTTCAGCAAGAAGGGTTTCAGAACTACAGGCTCTCATGGCTGTGGAGCCTTTTATTATATTTTACCCGGACAGGTTGTCCCTCAGGACCAATCCTTCTTTTATACATAACGTGGTATCCGTGTGGCTCTTAACCAGACCATTCACTGTCAACATTTTACCCAAATCCGCAGAACAAGGGGGAGCAGATTCTGCATTCATTGGATGTACACAGACAACTAAGATTTTACTTAAATAGGACCAAATCTCTAAGAAAGTCTGCGCAACTACTGATAGCATTTGCTGCAGAGTCAGAGGGGAAGGCTGTATCAAAGCAGACTATTTCTAAATGGATAAGCCACTGCATTCGTTTCTGCTGTTTGCACCATGGTAAACCGGTGCCCAAGGGGATCAGATCACATTCCACCAGGGCTGCCTCTACTTCAGCAGCTTTTCTCAGAGTGGTCCCAACCAAAGACATTCTAGAAGCTGCGACTTGGAGCTCTGTTCATACCTTCACAAAGTATTATCATTTACCTCTCTTCTCCAAATCCAGGGCAGGCTTTGCCACTGCAGTCCTGCAGGGCCTTATAGCCGCTCTTAATGCTGTTTAGCTCCATCCTCCCATCCATAGCTTTGGGATTCTACCCAAATGTAATGACTGCAACAGTGAAACACGAAGAACATAGTACAGTTGTGTACACTTACCATAAATGTAGATGTTCGAGTGTATTCACTGTTGCAGTCCGGGTTACCCTCCCTCCAGGCACCTGTCTTTCTATACTTTTTACCTATCCTCTTTTTTGCCCATATCTTATGGAAATGGTATTTACTTTTTACTGGAGGGTGTTTCACACCATTTGATTGCTTTCTATTTTTGGGGGGGGGGGGCTCCTGATATCTGAGACCAGAAAAACTGATGTAATGGCATCGGCTGCATGTTTTATACCCCTGACGACCTGATGTCATGGATGAGGTGACAGCATCCGATGCAGAAATTCCAAGACTCTGGTATTCGGGCCGACTGAAGGCTACCTGCAGGCAGATAACCCAAGTGCAATGACTACAACAGTGAATACACTCGAACATCTGCATTTATGGTAAATGTACACAACTATACTTTATGTATATATCTTAAAGTTCCATCTGTGCTATACATTTTCATTCTTCCTCAACTCGCCTCCTTCCAATCCCCTATCTTTTGTTTTTCTGAACTCGAAGAAAGATAAGATAATACAGGAACCGAAGATGTCCTTCAAGGATGCAACTGCAGTCCTGACATATGGGTTGTCCTGCCTCAGGCAGCCCTTCAGTCGGCCGGATTCCAAAGTCTGGGTCCGGCGTCGGCTGAAGTCGCCCTTTCCCCGACGTCAGAGCGCCTGGGGTATAAAAGCATCAGCCGACGCCATCTTCTTCAGTCTTTCTTGCCGCGCGGCGCCCGAAGCAGAAGCAGTTCGCAAGTGCCAGTCGACCAGCTCCTGTGTTTTCAGCTACTGAAGTCTTCAAAAAAGCTAAGTACCTCGTTGGGGACCTTTTCTTGCCTCAGCCGATGTCCGATAAAACTGTAAAAGTTAATAATTGTTTAACTTGAGGGAAACAAATACCTCATAAGGATTTCCACTCTTACTGCTTACCCTGCCTAGGCCCAGAACACAACGTCTCGGCCTGTCCAGCTTGTGCTTCTTTCAATAAACGCACTCTTAGGCGTCGGACAGAGTTTGCACAGGATTATTTTGGGGAAGATTTCTGTTCTATCATGCCGTCGGAGCTTCCGACAACACATTTACCTAAAAATCGGAAGGATAAGGACCGACACCCACGGTCCGCGGTCTCGGCCGACACCACGCTTAGGCCTACCGCAAGTGTCTCGGTCTCTTCTGTGCCAGTTTCACAACCGCTACAGACCGACGACACCGCCCCACCGGTTACTTCGGTACCGGAGGCCAGCTCGGTGCCGGTTTCTGTTCTCCCCTCTGAGACCGTAGCCCAGGATATTTCTAACACCATTTCTGTGGATAAGCCTACTCCAGCACACGGGGCTGCCAGGCCTCCAGTGTCTATGTCCATTAAGGCCTACACACGTGCTAAGGCTGCCAAACAGGCTAAGTCTCTCCCTCCAAGATCTGTTTCTCTGGGATCCACTTCTGGTTCTCAAATTTTAAGTTTAGCTGAGGACCTTATTTCTTTAATTAGGGGTTCTCAGCCACATCCAGATAGAGGCTGTCAGCCGCCTTCTGTCAAGAGGCCTAGGGTTGAGCAGGTAGATCCCCAGTCCTCCGATGACACCTCAGGTGATTCTGCACATTCAGACTACCAGGAGGAGGCCTTCCCGGCCTACGAGGATTCTGATGCGGAGGAATCCATTCCCTCTGCTTCTCCTCCTGAGGAGTTTTCCTTTGGGGAAACGCTTCATTCCATGAGGGAACACTTCAAATGGCAAGGCCAGGAATACTCAGTTTCTAGGAAAAGGTTAAGGGAATTTTTAAAGCTACCTCAGCATAGACCCTTAGCTATTCCTCCAGTTTTAAATGTTTTAGATGATGTGTACTTAGAATCTAGTGTTTCCCCTGACTCCCTCCCCTCTGCTCCTGTCAAGCCAGACAGGTACTACAGGGTCCCAGACACACATCAGTTTCTGCACAAGGGCCATACTGCTGACCCTGAAACTATTTCTCAGGAGCCTAAAGGGGTTTCCTCCACTACTGCTAAGAATCCACTTCCTTCGGAAAGAGATTCTAGGGCTTTAGAAAGGTGGGGCAAGAAAGTATATACATCTTCCACCCTTTCTATGCGAGCATTAAATTGTCAATTTCATATGATTCAGTATCAGGAATACATGTTGGATGACTTGCAAAAGAAATTGGCTTCCCCTGAACCATTAGATAGAAAGGGGTTACAGGAATTGGTTTATAATACTCAGCAGGTTAGCAACCATTTCCTTCAGTGTGGATATGATGCATTGGAAGCTTCATGTAGAGCAGCAATGACAGGTGCGGTCATACGCAGACATGCTTGGTTAAAGGAACAAACATTGCCAGACCATGTGAAAATTAAGCTTTTGGACGCACTACTAGAGAAACATAAGCTATTTGGTGCTACTGCACAAGAGGTTTTAAAGAAAATAGAGGAAAAGGCAAAATCAGTGCAAACAGTCAAAGATTTCCTCCAGGTACAGCCTCCAAGATTCAGCAAGAATTGACCTTCTAAGCATTGGTCCTTTCCAGACACAGACAAATTTCAAAGAGGCAAAAACAGACGTGGCAGAGGTGGAGGGCAAACTCGAGGCTCCTACAGAGGACGTCAATGGCAGCCTCCAAACCAGAGAGTTGGGGCAGGACCTTCCACTGCTCCGCAGGGACAATCTCAATGACTTTACTTTGACTCCGCCATCCAGGGCTCAATTAGAAGCACCTTTGGGCAGAAAATTATCTTTATTCTCACAAAATTGGCACAATATTACAAAGGACAAATGGATACTGGACATAATAGACAAAGGATACAGATTCCATTTTCATACACTACCAACAAGACATGGCAGGCCAAACCTGCCACCAAATCAAAGGGCAGAGGCACTCAAACAAATAACAAACCTACTTCAAATAAGAGCAATAGAAAAGGTTCCTTCTGCAGAACAAGGCCAAGGATTTTATTCAAGACTGTTCCTTGTTCCAAGAAAAGAAAACCAATGGAGACCCATTCTGGACTTGTCCGCACTGAATACTTACCTTATTTTGCCAAAATTCAAAATGCTGACTTTACAGCAACTCCTTCCCATGCTGGGCAAGGGGTCTTGGCTGGTAACTCTGGACCTCAAGGAGGCATACCTGCATGTCCCAATCAAAGTTGCAGAAGATACCTCAGATTTCTTGCAGGCTCAGAGCATTATCAATTCTCAGCATTGCCCTTTGGCTTATCTACTGTGCCCAGAGTGTTCACGAAATGCCTGGCATCAGTAATTGCACATTGCAGACTTCAGGGGATACAAATATACCCTTACCTGGACGACTGCCTTATACAAGCAGACAGCCAACGAGCCTTGTTAAAAAACTTGGACTATGTCATTCACCTACTTCAGGCCTTGGAATACACAGTCAATATTCAGAAATCAAGTCTCATACCATCCCAACAAATACCTTTCCTGGGTGCCACACTGGATACAAACACCCAGATGGCGTTTCTGACAAAAGAAAAATAAAAACAATTACCAGAATACTTCAGAAAATTAGCAACACACACCCAGATGACTGCAAGGAAAATCCTGCAGGCCCTGGGTTTCATGGCATCTTGCATTCTTCTGATTCCACACGCCACGCTGCATATGAGGAAACTACAATGGTATCTAAAAAGTCTATGGTCTCAACACAGCCACAGCCTGGAAGCATTGATCCCACTCATTCCATGCCTTCAAAAGGAATTTCTGTGGTGGGCCCAAGCAAGCCAGATAAACAAAGGTCTGTCTTTCAGCAAGCCTCATACAAGTCAAACCATAACAACAGATGCCTCAGACCATGGATGGGGGGCGCACATGGAGGGCAGATGCATTCAAGGACAATGGACACAAAAAGAAAAGCACCTGCACATCAACCAAAAATAAATGCTGGCAGTGATACACGCAATCAAGGCCTTCGAAAAGTTCATGCATCAGGGCCAACTACTAATAAAGACAGACAATACCACAGTTATGTGGTACATAAACAAGCAAGGAGGTACCCATTCCTACCCTCTTTGCAGACTGGCAATGAATCTCTGGGATATTTCCTTACAATTGAAAATAGAGCTACAATCCCAGTTTGTACCAGGGAAGGACAATGTTCTGGCGGACAGCCTAAGCAGAAACATCATGGATCCACACGAATGGATGTTGCATCCAGACATTTTCTTACAAATAACTCAAGCATGGGGAAGGCCGGACATAGATATTTTTGCCTCCCACCTCAATCACCATCTGAAAAAGTTTTGCACAAGGACATACCATCCTCAAGCATGGAAGGTGGATGCTCTCTCCTTCAGTTGGAACTCTCTAACACTATATGCCTTCCCACCTCTTCCTTTGATGACCAAGGTGTTACTAAAGATCAAGACAGAGCAGCCGAAAGTCATACTGATAGCTCCAGACTGGCCAAGACAACACTGGTACCCACTGCTACGGAGCTCGACACACACCAATCCGTGGCTCCTTCCTCAATGGCCACTTCTTCTGACAGCACAATTACAGGACACTACACCCCAGCTTGAAAACATTGAAGCTGACAGCTTGGAAGATTCCATGACTATTCCTCAGGATACACTTTCCAAAAGGGTAAAAGATATCATCCTGGAGGCGCGCAGACCTTCCACTAGAAAAACATACTCAGCAAAATGGAAGAGATTTCTTATCTGGAACAGCAAAAAGGGTCAAGACCCATCAGTGATGAGCATTCCACATATCCTAGAATATTTGGCTGAAATGCTCCACAATGGCCTTTCATATTCTTCCATAAAAATACATGCTTCAACAATATCTGCCAAATATAACACTGATCCGCCTGTATTTTCTCACCCATTGCTAAGACAGTTTCTAAGAGGTATAAAGAACATCAACCCTCCAAGGAAACCACCAGTGCCTGCATGGGACCTCAACTTCATGCTGGAAAAATTAACTCTTCCTCCCTTTGAACCAGCAGCATCTTCAGAGTTGAAATTTCTGTCTTGGAAGACAGCTTTCCTTCTGGCAGTAACCTCAGCAAGAATAGTCTCTGAGCTACAGGCCCTTATGGCAATACAACCGTTTCCCATTTTTCATCAGGACCAGTCCGTCATTCATGCCAAAGGTGGTATCCAGGGTGTCCCTGTATCAAGCTATTCACCTGCCTACCTTCTTTCCCAATCCACAAAATAAAGGAGAGATACTTCTGCACACCTTGGACATACACAGACAGTTGCGCTACTACTTGGACAGAGCAAAGTCTTTCAGAAAATCTGACCAGCTTTTTGTAGCTTGCGCTGCTGGATTGCAGGGAAAAGCAATTTCCAAACAGACAATTTCTAAATGGATTGGAAATTGCATTCGATTCTGCTACTCTTTTCATGGAAAAACTGTGCCAGCTGACATCAGGCCACATTCCACCAGAGCTACAGCCACCTCCACAGCCTTTTTAAGAGGAGTGGCAACAAAGGACATTTTAGAAGCTGCTACATGGAGCTCCATGCATACATTTTCCAAACATTACAACCTGCCTTTACATTCCAGATCCAGAGCAGGGTTTGCTTCTGCAGTCCTGCAGGGCATTTTAGCTACACGATCTTTGTCTTGGTGCCTGCCACCCCCAGGATGGCTATGGTATTCAACCCATATGTCAGGACTGCAGTTGCATCCTTGAAGGACATAGTACAGTTTTGTACCTACCATAAATGTAGATGTCCGATAGGTATGCAACTGCAGTCAGGTTTTCCCTCCCACCTACCCCTCTGTGGTATTCTTTTGGGTTTCTACCCCTCATTTTAGCTACCTGGGTAATCTTTTATGGTGTATTTGTTTTTATGTTGTACTTGTCTGGAATTTTTTCTCTATTTTCAAAATTTAGCCTTCCTTAGAGGGCACCTGGCATCTGGGGAAAGAAACACTGAAGAAGATGGCTTCGGCTGACACTTTTATACCCCAGGCGCTCTGACGTCGGGGAAAGGGCGACTTCAGCCGACGCCGGACCCAGACTTTGGAATCCGGCCGACCGAAGGGCTGCCTGAGGCAGGACAACCCATATGTCAGGACTGCAGTTGCATACCTATCGGACATCTACATTTATGGTAGGTACAAAACTGTACTTTCCTGCCTTTGAGCTCCAGGTATTGGTTTTTCATCTTACTGTTCCTGTTTTTCTATGAAGCTGAAAGGCCAGCAAACAAGATCTGAGGTATGGTAGTGGACTAGAACATTATGGTTAAGAGAGGAGTTTGAGAGTTTCCAGTATCAACAAGCTGTAAATAAAAAATAAATAAAAAAAAGTGGCTGAGTCTGATCGCAACTCATTCATTGAGGAAGAATGAAAATGGACAACACAAATGGAACATCTTTATATGTTTGGTAAGTGTCATCCTCTACCATCATGATAAACTGCTTTGAAATATGTAGTGATCTTTCATTTGATTTTTTCTATGAATTTATGATCTGAATTTAGAAAATCTTGGACTTTAAGATGCAATAAATGGGCTTTGTAGGGCCTGTTGCAGTAGTCCGGAGCATAATTTATTTTGTTGACCGGTTTTGTCTCACTAGGCCTGCAGCCTCTTTTCGGGGGAGACCTTAGGTGATATTTATACTACTAGAGAAAATTTGGCCAAGGCATCAGAGAACTTGCCCTACTCTTTTCAGTAGATGCCATGGGAGCTTTTACGTCCACCTCAGCTACCACCATCTCAAGCAGATGAGACCTTGGTTTAACATTTCATCTGAAGGATGACACACTCAGGAGTACAGCACCCCCCTTAATGCTGCACAGGAGTATCAGCAGTCCAGTCATCTGGAGGGGGAAATAGAACCCATAACCTTTTGCTCTTCTAACACCCAAGGTGAGAATGCCACCTGTTGTGCCACTGACACTGCATAATGCAGTGATAATGGAAGGAGTGCATTTGATCAAATTCACAATTTTGAATTAATGTGGTTGTACACAGTATTGCATACTAATAGTACACAGGGCTGTTGGATCTGGGCATTTCCCATGGTTTGTGTGCATTCGATCTGAAGACCTGGTCTTTGTTGGCTCTGACTGTACCTCTGATTCAAGTGGAGCACAGTGGCTGTGACCCTGATGGATTTCTGAGCAGAGATTATGGAGTTGGACCCAAGGGACCTGGCTCAACTTCAAAGCTCTTGGAGTCATTCCTTCATGTTGGAGCTTTGGCATTAGACAGCTCGGCCCCAGCATCCACTTCACAGCAGAGTTGAATGGTGCTCTGGCACCAGTCCGTGTTAGGTGCTGTGGCTCCTAGAGGAGTGGGTCTCAGGTCCTGCCTTAGCTTCTGCTTTCAAAGCTCTTCAGAGAGAGCACTCTCTTGCTGTATGGAGCGGACTTCCCTTTCTTGCTTGGATACATCTCTTCCCCCACAGTAATTCCTTGGATCCTGATCCTACACCTTCTGTCCTTTTGAGACAGACAGACCCTCAATCTTGAGTCTGTCCATATTGAGGACTTGGATACTGAGTCCTCCTCCAGAACATCCCACAGGGGAGGTCCAGATAGAAGCATTTGTGAAAAGGGAGGCATGTTGACTCCCTGTAGGAGTCTTACCTGAAGATACTGACTTTGATGAGGGGGAGGGATTCCCAGATTCCCCTTGAGGACATTTCATTTAGATAAATCCTGTATTTCCCTAGACAGAAAGGGGATGGTCCTCTGAAGCCTCCTACCAAGAGGAGTCAGTATTTTTTAAGGCTTTTGGGGCTGGCCTCTCTACTTCTTGGGTGGTTTCTTCCACAGTTGAGATGGTTGACTTTATCTCTAAGTCGGTGTGGAAGGATCCAGACGTGGCCAAACCAATTCCATGCCAACCTGATAAGTTTTTAGTATTCCCAAAAGATTGCTTTTATTGGAGCAAGGGTCTCGCCTTTGATTCCACAGTGGTGATGGTGGCTGCCAAAAAGGAAGCTTACTTCACTGTCTATCCCCCTAACAGGGAGTCTCAGGGACTAGATGGGTTTGGGAAGCAAGTTTATCCTTCAGTGGCCTTTTTGCTTAGGGTGCTGAACTATTTGGCACACACAACACGCTTCTGGAGGGATTTGAGTAATTAGTTTTCCAGCTTCTTCTCAGGGTCCTTGTTTGTGAAGATGAGGAAGTCTTTCAACTCACAGTTGACTGCCCTTCAGTTCCTATTGAACGAGTCCATTTTCATTTTCAGTGTGACAGAAGGCACTTTAAAATGTTCATTAGCAATGAACCTCTATGATGGCTTGACACTTTTCGGGCTAAAGGTTAAAGAGACACTATCCAGAAGTGAACAGGGTGGAAAAACTTTGCTATAGGAATCTGTTTTTCTATCCCCTAAAAGGACCTTCTCTAGAAACCAGAAGAGAGGTAAGAAACTGTGGTTTGTCAAGTCAGTTTTTTGTTCCTGACACATACGATGATAAGGCCCCCCCAAAAGTAGAGGGAGGAACTCTGTGGACATTGCTCCCACGGCAGAAGTGGTCTGCAAAGCCAAAGCTTTCAGGGTCATTTCCCTGATGGGCCTTATCATCCCTCCTGAATGTTTGCCTGACTGCAGCTCTCGTTTGGGGTGCGCTTTTCCCTTTACCCCAAGACTTAGGCATCCATCACTCAAGATGTTTGTGTGCAGAGAATTGTAACCAGAGACTATTCCATTTGCTTTCTTTATTTACCCCTCATCACCTCCCCCACTAAAGAAAGCTTGCCAATGTTCCATCCTCCCAAAGAAAGGTAGCAGCATGAGAAATAAAAAAGCCTCTAGACAATCGGGTCATAGTGGAGGCCCCATCAGCAAAGATCAGGAGTTTTCTCAAGGTTCTTTTTGGTGCAAAAGAAAAATGGGAATCTTGGGCCAACTTTGGACCTCAGTCATTTGAACAAGTATATGAAACAAATGTTCTGGATGGTCACAGTGCAGTCCGTTCAACCATTGTTGAAAAAGAAAGATTGGGTGTGCTCAATATTTCTTCAGGATGTATACTGTGACATAAAGATGGCTAAGATGCTCCTGAAGGTTTCTCTGCTTCCATCTGAGCCAGTCACTTTCAATTTCTGCCCCCCCCATGTGTACACCAAGTATAAGTAATGGTTGCAACTCATCTTAGACTGCAGATATTCTGAGTGTTCCTCAACTTCCCTCCCACCTTCCCCTGTCCAATTGTATTTTTTTTTTTCTTTGCTGCTGGAGTGACTGCACTTACTGTTCCTATGGCTTGGTCATGTAATCTTCAGAATCTAGGTCAGGAAGCTGGTTTATGCTATGAGATTCTTGGCCTTTTGTAGGAGGGCATAACATTTTCTGTTTGGTATGGGCAAACTCGATCTGAGGTAACTTACTAGTTACAAGGGGTCATGAACTTTGGATCCAAAGTCTCAGTGGCCAAGATTGGATCTCAGCTGGATCCAATAAGCCACCCTTTGAGGAGGGATGGTAACAGACAACACAGATCTATTGTTATGGTAAGGACATAACTTTCATTTATATCAGTACAGCATAGTCGATTCAAATACAGTTGTTCATGATAGTTATCCATGTATCGCAGGACATTTTCATTTGTCCAAGTAGTTTTTTGACACTGTTGGTTGATTATTAGTTAAGGATTTCCAATAGATTGATAATTGAGATCTTTGTTTAAAGGTCTGATCTCCAATAAATAGTATTCTAGCTGTCTGTTGAAAGACTTTGCAGTTTTAATCAAAGTTTGCACTTTTTTTGTTAATTTCTTTTGGATGGTCAGATAGAACTGAGGTATTTTATGAGATGATTGATGGTGTTGATCTTGGACAGCAGAGGATTTGGTTCCTCTTTTTAGAAGTGAATGTTTGTGTGTGACTGCATTACCTGAAATGCTGTATTGATATTTCCTACAGATGAACTGTGGGAGTAACACAAGGATTAGATTGCAGTTGCTGTTGAGATGGTCACTTTTGCTGTACATTAGGATTAAAAACTCTATTCTGGACACACAACAGTTTGTACCATCCACAAGTACACTTGGCTTTAACCACTTTAAAACAACTGTCTCATAGTCACATATCAGAAAGTTATACAAGAATAATTTAACTCTTACAGATTAGTAAAGAGATCTGGGAGTTGTTTTGACAAGTACTCCAAACAGAATAGCAAACTGATGTCATGTCATAAATAAATGAGCATATTGCAGCAGTATTCATGTTAAAAGACATGCTTTCCCTCTTAACTACATACTGTTTCCAAGCACCTTGAAGGAACAGTAACATTGAACTTCTGTTGATTTGTTTCAGCATTATTTATAGATCACATCTGAAAACAGAGGGGCAGTTGGCTGCCACTGCTACCTTGTCTGTACGGCTGCAGTGTTGGGCTAACAGAGGAAGCAGAAAGTGCAACATTTAAAACAGGAAGCACTGAAGTTTGTGTGTGTGATATGTCTGTAGTTAGGTTTATTATCAAAAGGAAGAATGACACTTCATCGTTTAATACTTCAAAAAATGTCAGAAATTTTTTGTTACACAATGCTGAATGGCAGGTGTCAGTCTTCATTCGACGTTATTCAAAATAGCTGTACATGACATCAGACACCAAGGCTGTTCAGTCTAACTTGCTGTTAGACCTTCATTTAAGCAGCACATGTTTTTTACTGTTTTGCAGGGGGGCAAGCCCCCCTGCACCCCCCACACCCCCTAGAAATTATATATACCAACTCCACGTTCGCACTACAGTGAGGAAAGGGATGAATTCCCTGATCCTCACTGTACTGCGATCTCCATTCACATTACTGAACCCATAATAACGAATCACGCTTTGCATTTGTTATCATGGGTTCGTACTATTCCAGTTTGGGATTGTCCACTTATTGGGGATTCCATGCATTGTATCTATCAGTACTTCTCATTGGATTCATTCCTAGAACTCGCGTTCGATTAAACGCACTTCCAGCTTTTGACAGTAAATCTATATGTATGTGTTCTTTTGCTGGTTTTTTTTTGGTGTACTGCACATGCATATGGAACTTGAATTCCCATTTTTATCCAATATATCAGTGCTTTGGAAAGAAAGCAGTGGATAAAGGAATGTATCAGTTGCCCCCCCCCCTTTTTTTTTTTTTTAACAAAAAAAAGGTTTTGGACACTTTAGGGGTATGAGAGGGGGAATGGACGAAATACAAGAAAAATCAAATACATTTCTGTAGTTTTGAATAACGTACCTGATTTTTTTTTATATTTTCTCCATCTTGTCTCTCATATGTCCGGATTTCTAATTTTATTTATTTTTGTTTAAAAAATGTAAAGTTACAGTATGTACTAATGGAAGAAAGTCCGGGTGACTGGACCTTTTCCCATTAGTTATAGGCTCGGATTTACAACAAGCACACTGGTTGGGTTGACCAGTCAGTGTGTTACTTTTAGAATGCTAATGACTAGTCATTGTGTAATAGCTATTGCTGCAGTCCATATGATAATAAATGATGTTTCTGAGAACATCTATCTTCACCCAGACTCCCTGCCTCCCTACACCAAGGAAGCCTAATTATATTTACATAGTGCTTTAGTCTCATACACATCTCTACAAGAACCCACAAGCTGACCCATCTGTAGGGTCCACTGAAGCCACTAAGGGAACACACAAACCTGCTACTAGACATCTCCTACCTAATGACAGGGAAAATAGACTACTGGACAGGTTTAGGGAAAAGGCTTGTACATCTGCTACCCTAACAATGAAGGCTGTTAACTGTAAGTAGCACAAATTAAGATATAGTCCTTGAAGCAACAAATTCTTGACAAAGCAGCACTGCAGATAAATCCCTACTAAAAGACATACTGGAGACAGCTAGAGCAGCAGTGCAGGTCTCCAGGCATTCCCTAAGGTGTGGTTCTGGCACATTAGATGCTTCATGCAGGACATCAGCTAATGGCTCTGTTATCAGGAGGCACAGTTGGCTTCTGAGCACGGCCACTTTCTGACCCACTAAAAGCTGAGCGTTTGGATGTCTAATTGGATAAAGAATTCGTTTTGGGCCTCCTACAGAGAAAGGCCAAGAAGGTTGACAAAAAAAGAAAACTAAAGACTGTAAATGAATTGTATTTGTCCCCAACCCCTAGATATAACAGACATTACCCTTCCAAATCTTGGCCTTTGCCACTTAGGCAAGATAAGGGGAGACTTCCCTCCTCTAAAAGACCAAGACAGTCCAGTAAATGGCAACACAAGCAAAGCCCCCACATGGAGATCCCAAAGGTTCTACCCCCAACAAGATCATCTGTGACTATCCGCAGCTCCCACCCTTCTTTTCCACTAACAGGAAGATGCTCTTCCTTTGTTGCATCAGTGGAAACTAGTCACTTCAGATCTGTGTGTACTAAATGTCATAGAATAAAGTGAAGTAATCTAGTTCAGAGAAGGAGACTTCCCTTCTTATGGATGGCAAAGCCTCCCAAGGACCAAGAAGCTTTTTCTTCCACCCTTCCTGCAAGAGCTTTTGTAATTGGTATCCATTCAACTAGTCCCTGTAGGGGAGGAGGCAACAGGTTTCTGTTTGAGAGGTTAAATAAGTTCCTAATCCTTCCCAAGTTCAGGATGCTGTTCCCACTACCAGTTCTGTGCTTTACTATTTGGTTTATCCACTGCTTCCAGAGTATTCACCAAATGTCTAGCTACAGTTATAGCAGACTGCAGAACACTAGAGTGCGCATTCCACCCCTGCCTGGACAGTTTTTTCATCCATGGAAAAATTTCCTGGAAATCAAAACAGCTTCACAGACTACTATGGACTGCTTTCAGAGGGTAAGGCTCACCCTCAGTTTTTGCAAGTCCCAACGTCTTCCTGACAGAATTTCTACTCAGCCTACTGACAAAGCAGGCCATCACCGCAGGGGAATATCTGGAGACACTGGGTTCCATGGTGTCATGAATCTTAATGGTTCCCTTTGCAAAATCTCACAAAAACCTTCAGTGGTTTCTGAAAAAGTCCTAGGAACAAAACTGTCATTCCCTGGAAACACATGTGCCTCCATGCCTAAAAAGAGAACAACTTTGGTGGAAAGACGCCATCAGTTGAATCCAGGTGCATTTTTTTCCCTGCCAGAGACGGGCAAGACTATTATCATCGGTGATTCAGAGGTAGCATGGTGAGTACACTTACCCCTTGAAGGTGCAGGGGGGCATCAACCCCAGACCAAAGAAAACTTCACAAAAAAAAATTATTGCTGACAGTCTTTGTAGCTACGAAAGCCTTTCAGAATTGTCTGTCCCCAGGCACACTGCAGATTTTGTAGTACATCAATAAGCAAGGGGGAACTCTGCAGTGTAACAGTAAAGATTTTGTTCTTGGCACAATTACAATTGATTCTGATAGCATCCTACATCCTGGGCCAAAACAACACCCTAGAAGATACATTAAGCAGGACATTCCTGTATCCCGATGAATGGATGCCAAAACAGAAGAACGTCCTGGACCTCACCCATCTATGGATGCCCAGTAGCATAAACCTGTTTGCCATCCACAATAACAGACAACTCCTAAGGTTTTGCTCAAGAACCTAGGGACATGGAGAATAGGCTTCTTTTTCAAATGGACAGGTCTCTCTCTCTCTCTCTCTCTATTTATTTATTTATTTATTTTAATGCTTTCCCCCCTTTTCCCTGATACCCAGGGTACTGATAAAAGTGAGGTTAGATAAGACAAGCATGAGTCTCATGACACCTTTCTGTCCAAGGCAACAATGGTTCTCCTTCCTCTGGACCCTGAGTGAACGAAGATTTTTCATCCCATCCCAAATGATAGACCTATTTAGCAAACTGAAGGAGTTGTATCATTCAGCCACACCTGAAGACACTCAGAATAACAGCTTGATTCATTGGTTTCTGACCCTGTATTAATACTGACTATTCTATATAAGCGCTGTCTATCCCAAGAGAGGCTAGAAAACCAAGTATCAGAAAGTTGTATTTATCCAAGGGGAAAAAGTATACCTTATGGTGCAAAAACATTAAACCTGCTACAGTACCTGTCAGGGTTATTCCACCAAAGACTCTTATTCCATTATTAACATTCATGTTTCAGCGATCTCTTGTCTTTTTCTGTTCCCCTCCTGTCTATTCCCAACCCTCTTGAAGCTTTTCCTAAAAGGGGTCTTACACCTTCAATCCCCAGGGGAAAAAACCCACCCCACATGGGCTATGTCTTAGAGAAGCTAACTTTGCCACCTTTTGAGTCAGCATCATCAGCTCTTCTAAAGATGATCACTTACCTCAGCCAAACAGCTCTCAGAGTTACATTCTCTGATGTGCAAAGATTCTTCCACTGTGTTCCATAGGGAGGAGATCACCTTTAGAATTAATCCGTCCTTTATGCGTAAAGTGGTGTCAGAGCTTTCTTTAAACCGGGCTATTCATTTATCAGTGTTCTTTCCTAATCCAAAGAATAAGACATAATAAATCTTGCATTTCCTAGATGTACACCACTAGATCACACATTACCTAGATAGGACAAAATTCACTAACAGAGTGGACCAGTTATTGGTGCCCATTTCAAAAGGAAGAAAAGGCAGACCAGTTTTCAAACAGACTTTCTCTAAATGGAGAGCCAACTGCATCGCCTTCTGTTATTGCTCATTATGGTAAGTCATTATCAACCCATATCAGGGCACTCACCACCAGACAGTGCAGCCACCAGTGCTTTTCTCAATGGTGTTCCTACACAGGCTATCCTAGAGGCTGCCACATGGATATCTGTCCACACTTTTACTAAGCACTACCATTTAGCCAATGACTCTAGGGCTAAGGCAGGATTTGCAGCTGCTCTGCTATAAAACCTGGTCTCCCAGGGGCCAGCAGACATCTTGCCCCACCCAATTAGTAGCTTTGGGAGTTCTCCCAAGCAGCAGTTTTGAAAAATTGACTACGAAGAACATTGTACAGTTACATCGCACTTATAATTGTAGGTATTCTAGTAGATCACTGTTGCAAATGCAAATACCCACCCCTTCTACCCTTCAGTCTACTGGCCTCTCCTAACTTCTCCCATGCTTGAATGAGGGATGGTAAATAAATCACATCAGATGGGTAGCCCATAGTCTTCATCAGTCCTGACTCTTTCTACTTACACAACTACCCCCATCCAAGAAAGTTTTGGTGACATCTGGAAGGGTTGTGCTTTCCTCAGTCATCGGACTTCTTCCCACTATCTAGAAAGACCTGAAAAGATGCTGAAGGACACCACTTTTATACCATGATATCCAAATGTCAACCATCAAATGTTAGTCAGCTAAGGATGATGAGAAGACGCTTGAAATCAGGCCGATCATGGGCTTCTTCATGGCAGGAAGACCCAAAGATTAGTATTGCAAAGTTGATTTGATCAAACTTCTACAATTATGGTAATGTGACAACTGTACTTTCCACCCCTGATATAGATCCTAACTCCACAAATCTTTTTATGTAACCTACCAGAGGCATGTAGATAGCACTGAGAGATGCTAGAAGAATTAATAACAAAAGTGCAACCCTTGAAACCTGTCTGCTTTACTCAGAAACATCTTAGCAGTCACTTAGTCTTGGCTTGGCGAGGGAGGGCTTCTTTCCTCCAGGATAAGTTTGCTTTATTACATTTTAAAGGTGGAGGAAGACGCTGTTTTCCAGGTTAAACACAGCCTATTTCTATCAGGTTAATAGAAAGAAACAGTAGCCAAGGTCAGTATACTTACTGGCTTTTATGCCAAGCAACTGTAAAAACTATGCTGCTGCTGTTTACATCTCCCATTGTGTCACACTTGTAAGAGATCTCACAGTTAACTGAAGGAATAAAGCACCTCAAAACTAGCTGCATCACTTCCCAATGTAACCTATCACAGTTACCGGACTTAATTTAAGCCCCGTTCACTACAGCAGTACCCTTCTGGACTTGGTTTCACAAACTCTGCCTGGAGATGCAAACAGACTAGTCCTGCCTAATTCCCCCAACTGTGTCATCAAAAGACATGGTCTTGCCTTGAACTGTGGAAGATCTTTCCAGAAAGAATGAAATTAACTAACTTTTCAGCTTTTCTCAAATGGGAGCGTGACTTTTTTCTTCAACTTTAACCCAATTGACAGCAAACTTTTCCCTTTGTTTCTTCACAGATTGAAAAGTACTACAGCCATTAAGGAGCAAATGAATGCCAGAGACAAGAGGCTGGCTTAACTAGAAATCATCAAACAAGGTAGTGGATTGTAACAGCTTCCTAACACTAAGGCCCAGTCATAAAGTTATCCGTATAAAATCGAAGTATACATATCGTCGTCAGGTCCCACTAACTGCAACCCGTCTCCACATCCAATATGCTTCAGACTTCAACACCTCAGACCCACAGTCAGTTCTCTTATGTTGTGTCCTCCTCCTTTCACTTCAAAGCCATCATGTCTGCAGATGCTATACATTTAAAAGAAATTGCATACTGACTGAATCCCAAATCATGTGCCTTGTGCTCTGGATTCCTTGTAAGAGCAACTCCAGTAGTAGGCAAGCTCATTACTCACATATTTAAACTCTCCACTAATATTTACATAGTTCCACCCAGTACAGGCACTTCTCCACCATTATACCTTTTTGCAAAACCCCACTTTTACCTCTTTTCTTCACAGGAATAAAGACGAATTGCTAATCTCCCTTTAGCTAAAATGCTGAAAAAAGTTGATTTCCAAGTAACCTTTTGACCGTGTCATCAATCACAGTGTACTGATTCAGTCATAATGTGAGTTTCATAATGGTTTTAACATGCTTACTACCATATAACTTATGACAAATTCCATGTACTCTAACATAGAGCATAATTTGATAACTGGTACTCTCACTGACATAGATAATTATTGATCTTATATTGTCAATTTTTCATATATCCTCACATGTGGGTCCGGATCTGATCCAACTCAGCCATTACTAAGCTTGTGGCAACTAAAAAGCTCTTGGACATCTCCCTTTACCCACAATCCACCTCTCCCTGTTACCCCAGATCTTGTTTGCCACTTCATGAAGATGTGGCCTAAACCTTCATGCTCTTGAACAGTCAGGTTATATTTTCAGATTTTCTTATTAAAATCCTTTACACTTTTTTCTGTCTCTGGTAGTGCAATTGTTTTTTCCTTTCCACCCTGTAATCTAAAATTTTCTTCCCTACAGTAACTGTTTTTTTATTTGTTTACTTTCCCTTCCCTTCCTTATACCATTGGCTGTAACTTCACTACTAACATTAGTAGCCTTTCCCTTCCTGCTTTCCATTTTCTGCAAAAAAAGTGTTTAGTTTCTTCTCTTTTTGTAACTTTATTTCCTCCTGGTTTCTGTCTGTGAGGGTTCGCTAACCTGTGTGTGCGTGTGTTCTCTGCTGTATTTTCATTTACTAATGGCTGAGAAACAGAACAAGCCTGTGAGGTTTAAAAAATGTACTAAGTGCTGTCACAAAATTCCGTACAATGACTTGCACATCTTGTGCGTTTACTGCTTGGGCCCCCACCATCTGCAGGAAGACTGTGGTATTTGTCATTCTTTTATTCACCAGGCCCTGGTTGAAAGAAAAAATAAGCTTATTTTGAGGGGTTTGTTACCTTCATCTTTTGGTGAGGCCATTTTTGGTAGTGATAAATCTGTGCTGAAATCTAAATCAGCTCATTCGAGCCCTGCTTCTTTCTCCAAAAGTACTGATAGAGTGAAGGCGGAGCAGAGACCAAGAATTTCCAAATCTACTGATACAGTAGCTTGAGTGGAGCCTTCGGCGCTGAGCACTTCTTTTTCGGATCTGGCTTCTTTGGCTCAGAGTCTCTTGGGTAACGATAGGTCGGCGCCATTGTAGTCAGTATGACCTAGATTCCTTTTAAGCCCATTGACTCCCTGCCAAGGTCTCAGTACTCCCAATCTTTGCTCATAGCTCTTAGTTTTTTTGGAGCCAGAGCGAACCTGGTGGATCACAGCTGCAGTCGAGTCTTAGAACTTCAGAGCAGTCTATGCACCCCGGGGCTTCTGCGCAAGTGAGCTTGGTGCTGACCTCCAATCTGGGCAGTCTGTCTTTGGAGCTGAGGAGATCTCCATCCCGCAGATATGCCTTGTCGGAGCTGGAGTCCCTCCCTGCTCAGGAGTACTCAGCCTTTTGTGGTCTGGAGAGGGCTGTAGCTGCCTCTACAAATAGGAAGTCACCCCCCCCCCCAGATCCTCAGCCCCATCCTTTCTCCCCTGTGCGCACCCTCTGACCCAGACATTCCTCAGGGACAGTGGGACCTTAGGCACTAGGATATCTTTGAGGTATCCCTGTCTCTTCCGATACCACCCCAGAGTATCCCACTGAGGAGGGTCCTCAGAAGATGACCCGCAAGAGGAAGCAATTGGACTTCATCGAGGTGTCAGCCACAGAAGACACCAACCTTGATGAGAGAGAAGGATCCCCACAGTCACCTCCTGACATCCTGGAGATTTTAAAACAGAAAGTTGACTGACAGTCCAGTAATCTTCACCTGAGGAGTCTGTGTACCGGACTGCTTTTGGATCGCGACCATCTACCTCCTGGGTCACTCTACCCGCTGATAAGCTCAAAGAATTGATCTCTCAGTGGGTGTGGGAGAGCCCAGATTCCATCAGACCAACCCCCAGGAGACAAAACAAGATAATCACCGCTCCAGCTGACAAGACTTTTTGGACAAAAGGGGTTGCAGTAGATGCCATGGTCATGGAGGCAGCTACTAAAAAGGAACTATCAGAGGAGAGTTCACTATTCATCCTCCTAATAAAGATTTTAGGACGATGGATAGATGCAGGAAGTGAGTCTTTCCTTCAGCGATCTTTGCCTTATGATCGTTGAATTATCTTTCCCATTTCACCATATTACAAAGAGCTGTCTGATACTCTTGAGGGGGCCATAGTTGAAAGAGTATGAGAAAAGGTTGCTTCCCAGCTGGCAACCCTACATTCTGCAGCTAACACTTCCATGAAGCTCATCACGTATGCAGCTGAAGGAACGAGTAGAGCGGTGGGTTCCGGCATATGTGTGAGGAATCATGCCTGGATGCACCTGTACGACTTTGCAAAGCATTTTAAGTCTTTCTTTGTCAATGCTTCGTTTGACGGCACATACTTGTTTGGTCCCAAGGTCAAAGATAAGTTATCCAGGTGTGAAAAGGTCTGCTGTGGGCATACTTTTTTCCACCATCCCAGAGACCTTACCTTAAATGTCAGAGTGATAAAATGTGGTTGAGGAAATCACAAGAGTCTTATCAGGACACATGTGGAGAGAGTTCCCTCAGGGGCAGAGGGGCAGAAGAGGGAACAATTCTGGAAGATGCCACCCTTGCTGCAGAGGAGGCCTGCAGAACCAAGGGTCCCAAGAGCCCCTCTTTGGGAAACCCTTCTAGTGCTCCTGAAACTAAGCAAGATTGCCCATCTCTGAAGGCAACTGGGGATTGACTATCCCTGCACTTTAGAGCCTGGCTAAAAATAACCACTGATTTATGGTCGCAGAGGATAATATCCAGAGGGTATCTAGTCCCCTTTTCCCACCAGCCCCCCCGATCAGAAAAATCCTAGATGATCCACCCAGACAAAGGGATCAAGCAGTCATTCAAATTCAAAAACTGTGGGACAAAAGAGTCATCCAAGAGGTCCAGTCAGACCAAATCGGATTCGGAACTTACTCTAGGTTCTTTTTAGTTCCAGAGAAAACGGGACTGATGATCAGTTCTGGATCTTAGCAGACTAAACAAGTCAGTTCGATGCCACAAGTTTTGAATTGTCACGGTTCAGTCTATACTTTTTTCTTGGAACAGGACAACTGGATGTGCTCCGTAGACCTTCAGGAAGCATACTACCAAATAAAGATGGACAGGTGATCCAGAAGACACCTACACTTCCAACTGGGAGCCAGTCATTACCATTTCAGAGTGCTGCCTTTTGGTCTTTCTACCACCTCAAGAGTGTTCATCAAATGCATGGCAGTGGTAGCAGCTCACCTGAGATGACAAGAATTCCGCGTCTTTCCATATTTGGATAACTGGCTCATTTCCGCTCCGACCAGACATCTACTTTTCTGAGCAAGAGACTCTGTTATCCAGATCAGATCTGTACAGAGCTAGGTAAGTCGCATTTAAATCCTACTCAAACATTGGAGTTATAAGAGCAATTCTGGACACAACCCAGATGGTTGCAAGACTTTCACCCTCCAGGGTACTAACAATCGGGCATCAAACACACAAACTACTCTAGAACAAGAAGATAGCAGCCTGTCATGTCTTACAGGCTCTGGGTTCAGTGGCTGCAGCTATAGTCGTGATTCTGCTGACCAGATTCCACATGCGAATACTACAATGGCTTCTAGTTGCACAGTGGTCAATTCTGCACCAACCAATGTCTTACCAAATTGTCATTATGGACACCTGCAAAAGAGCCCTGTCTTGGTGGATTCATTCTAATCAAGTAACACAAGGACTAACTTTTGTTCCCCCACAGCCTCAGGTCACCGTGATTGCTGATGCTTCCCAGATAGGGTGGGGGGACATTGTCTGGAGAAGACAGTCCAAGGCTCCTGATCTGCCAACAAGACCAATTAACATACAAACTTCCTGGAGATGAGAGGTTGCTTCTAGCATAGCAGGCCTTTCAGACAGCTCTGCTTCAAGAAACAGTGGCGATTCAATCAGACAACATATTTGTGGTGTATATACGGGGAGGAACCAGGTTGTATCTTCTGTCTAGAAGCATTCAGAGTGTGGCAATGGACAATCTCATACAACTGCTTTCTTATAGCAATGCACATTCCGGGGAGGTCCAACATGATAGCAGACAAGTTGAGCAGATCCATTTCCATGCCTCACGAGTGGTCCCTCAACCAGAAAGTAGCAAAAGAGATTTTCCGCAGATGGGACCAGCCTTGCAGTGACCTCTTCCCATCCCCTCTGAACAACAAACGCAGCAGCTACTTTGCCCTAATCGGCCCAGCGAGGGAATTCCAGAGGGATGCTCTCATACACAATTGTCCCCCCATCTCCCATATGCCTTTCCCCCTACCCCCTTGATTCCCAAATTTATCCAGAAAGCAAACAGGTTGAAGAGAACAGTAGTCTGCATTGCCCCTTTTTGACCTCAGCAAATCTGGTTTGCCTTCCTATGGCCTCATTTACAGACGAAACCCTGGATTCTGGAACCTACTCCAGCCAGTAATGAACTCACCCCAGTCTTCCCAACCTCAAGCTGACTGCTTGGTTCCTCCAATTCCATTTATAGCCAGATAGCCTATGCTGTCCTCCCCACTCCGTCGTATTTTGCTATCTTCCCATAAGCCATCCACTCAAAAACTTTATTGGAGCAAATGGAAGAAGTTTGTAATCTGGGTTCAACATGATATAGATCCCTTCACAGCACCTATACATTCTGTCCTAGACTTTTTGGCTCACCTTTTTGACAATGGGGCAGCTGCCTCCACAATTAAAATACAATTAGCAGCTGTCTTTGACTTTTCTGAAGGGGACCCTGCTACCAAGGCCACCTCACAGGGACCCTTCTCCTCCATGGGACCTAAACTTGGTGCTACATCTCATCGTTCAACCCCCATTTGAACCCGCAGAAACATGTGATAAAAATTTATGTCTTGGAAGACCGTCTTCCTCGTTGCCGTTACATTGGCAAGGAGAATATGAGAAATTCAAGCCTCATCTTCCCAACCTCCTTACCTCATTTTCCATAAAGATGGTCTCCTTGCACACCAGCGCCTCCTTTCTACCTAAATTTGTTTGATAGACTAATATCAGTAAAACCATTAACTTGCTCGTTTTCTACCCTAATTTCAGTAACAAAGGTGAATACGTACCGCATTTGATGGATGTTCATAAGCAGCTACATTTTTATCTACACAGGACAAAAGAATATAGGAAGGCAGATCAACTGTTCATTTCATTTGCAGGCCCAAGGAAAGGGCCTACCAGTATCCAAAGTTACTCTAGCAAAATGGCTGTCTGATTGCATTTCTTTCATCTACACCAAACAAGGTATAGATCTTCCCAAACTGGTTTGAACTCACTCAACCAGGGTCATGGCCACTTTAACAGTTTTTCAGGCTAATCCATCCATGGACAATATTTGTGCAGCATCCACTTGGGCTAATCATCATACCTTTATCTCTCATTACAAATTGGATTTGGTATCCAGGGGAAGAGCTTCCTTTGGTTCGATGGTTCTGAGAAACATTCTTCCACGAGTCCACCAAGGTTAAAGGTAGCTGAGGACTCTATTCCATATGTGAAGATGAAATGAAAAACCTGACAATATCAGATAAAGAAGTTATGTACTTATAATGTTCCATCTGTATTGTTGATTATTCATTTCTCCTCACATCCCTTTCCTCCAAGCGCCCAACCCTTGGCTTTTGGTAGAGCACGAAACATAAACTTGTTGCTTACTTTGTCTTTCTCCATATTCGAGAAATGATCTTTTTATGAGGCTTTTTCATATAAACTTTTTTCTCCATCCGGAAATGGTCTTAGCAAACAGGATCTGAGGTAACAGGGAGAAGTGGGTTGTGGGTAAGGAGAGGTGTCCAAGAGCTTTTTGGTTGCCATGAGCTTAGTAATGGTCGAGTCGAATCAGGTGCATCAGATCCAGACCCATGTGTGAGAAGAAATGAAGAATCGACAGTACTGATGGAGCGTTAAGGTAGGTACATTTTTTTTGGGGTGGGGGGCTTGTTTCCCCTCTACATCTTCCTGTAACTCCATACGCAGTACTCTACGTCCATCACCAGATCTGCTAGCCTCCTCCTACCCCCCCACCCCGAGGCCCTCCAGTAGAACTGAGGTCACCAAGGATCTTATGGATGTTTTAAGGGTCTGATTGTTAACATCTGCCATGTTTTCCCCCCCCATTCTGACCTATCCCATTATCCCTCCCACACCCCATTCCTGTAGTATTTTCCACAGGGTATGTGTTCCTTGGGGTTGTATGTCATTTCATCTCGCCTCTGCAGCAACTTGGCTACATCCCCACCCTATCCCATCTGTGGACCACACCTCCCAGGAGTGACATTTTCCAGCCTCCACCAGGGATCTTCACAAGATTTGCCCAAAGTGTCACCCTTCTACCAAAGATGGTAACAGTCATCCCTTCCTGCTGCTCTGTCAGTCGCCCAAACTGCTAATCAGGCCTGGGTCTGCTGGATCATAGTCTGGGCTTTATCCCTCCACACCACTCAAGTGGTCTTAACATAACAATATCTTTTGAAACATTCAGCCACCGTCATCTGTTGTGTAAGCTGAAGGTCTTGGGATTTGGTCAAAGTCCAGTACTGTAGCTCTAAAGTTACCTTTAAAATAGGAATTTGAGTCCTTTCAAGCACTGTAACATATGTCATTGGTGCCTTTGAAACAAGTGGCATATGAGTGTCCATTCTTAACCTGATATCTCCCTTTTTATTAATGCTGTTCTATGGAAAGACTATCTATCCCCCCTTCTACCTGTCAACCTTGGAGTACACCAAGGTTCTATATTGGGTCCCCTCTTTTTCTCTATTTTCATTAATGACCTACCCAAAGTTATCCCAGATACAACTTGTATACAGTATGCTGACGACTCCACACTTACACATTCCTACCCCTTCTGCAGACTAGCCATGGCACTGTGGAACACGGCCTTGAGCTGTCAAGTACAACTACAAGCTCAATTCCTGCCAGGAAAGCTGAATATTTTGGCAGACAAACTAAGCAGAAATATCATGGACCCACACGAATGGAAACTGGAACCACGGCTTTTCAACATGTTGACACGCAAATGGGGGAGCCCAGACATAAATCTTTTTGCCTCACCCCAGAACTACCAGTTGGACAAATTTTGCACAAGAACTCCTCACAAAAAAGCCTGGAAAGTGGATGCTCTGTCCTTCAGCTGGGAAAACGTATCCTTCTATGCCTTTCCCACTCTGCCTCTGCTCTCCAAAGTTCAACTAAATGTCAAGCAGGACAAACCAAAAATGATTTTGATTGCTCCAGACTGGCCTCACCAACACTGGTACCCACTCCTACGCAGTCTGTCACAAATTTCTCCATGGCACCTGCCTCAGGCACCTTCCTTTACTGTCTCAGCAGAACAACCAAATTGTGCACCCTCAGCTCCAAACATTGAATCTTGCAGCTTGGCTAATCACTTAAATTCCCCCTTAGCATCCCTCAGCAAACCTGTGATGGATGTCATTCTGGAGGCGAGACGACCTAGTACTAGAAAATCTTATGCTAACAAATGGAAAAGATTCTGTGCCTGGAATCAATCTCAAGGGATGAGCACAGCAGTGCCCAATTTTCCTCAGATTTTGCAATACTTAACTGAGATGCTTCACAAGGGCCTGTCTTTTTCTTCCATAAAAATCCATGCCTCAGCCATTTTAGCTCATTACAACACAGAACCCCCCCTCTTCTCTCATCTCTGCTAAAGCAGCATCTCAGAGGGGCCAAAAACTTGATGCCACCCAGGAGAGCTCCAACCCCTGCCTGGGACCTTAACTTTGTATTGGAGAAACTCACTCTACCTCCTTTCGAGTCAGCTGCTACTGCAGACTTAAAATTTCTTTCCTGGAAAACAGCCTTCCTTTTAGCAATCACTTTGGCTAGAAGGATTTCTGAATTACAGGCCCTTATGGCAGTGGAGCCTTTCATCATCTTTCATGCGGAGAGGGTGTCACTCAGGACCAACCCATCCTTCATGCCCAAGGTGATATCCAGTGTGGCTCTTAATCAGTCCATTCATTTGCCAACTTTCTTTCCCAATCCACAGAACAAGGGGGAAGCGGATTTTGCATTCATTGGATGTACACAGACAACTTAGATTTTACTTGGACAAGACTAAATCTCGAAGAAAATCTGAACAACTGCTGGTAGCATTTGCTACAAGGGCAGACGAAAAGGCTATTTCAAAGTAAACCATTTCCAAATGGATAAGCTATTGTATTCATTTCTGCTGTAAGCACCATGGAAAACCTATCTCCCTGGGGATCAAATCCCATTCCACCAGGGCTGCATCTACTTCTACAGCCTTTCTCAGAAGTGTTCCTACCAGGGGTATTCTAGAAGCTGCTACCTGCAGTTCAGTTCATACTTTCACCAAGCATTATCACTTACCAATTTTCTTTAAATCCAGAGCTGGCTTTGCCACTGCTGTCCTGCAGGGCTTTATAGCCAGTCCTAATGCTGTATAAATCCATCCTCCCAACCATAGCTTTGGGAATCTACCCAAATGTAATGACTGCGACAGTGAAACATGAAGAACATAGTACAGTTGTGTACACTTACCATAAATGTAGATGTTAAAGTGTATTCACTGTTGCAGTCCTGGTTACCCTCCCTCCAGCCCCCTGTCTTTTCTCTTACTATGCCTCTACTTTCTTTTACTTCACTTAAAAGCCTTTTTGGTGTATTCGCTTTTGTTTGGAGGCATATTTTTGTGTTAAATTATTTATATATTTTGCTCCTCATTTGGGGGGTACCTGACATCTGGGGCAAGAAAAACTGATGTAATGGCATCGGCTGCATGTTTTATACCCCAGACGACCTGACATCATGGAAGAAGGGACAGCAACCGATGCAGGACCCAAGACTTTGTTAATCAGGCCGACTGAGTGCAAACTGCCAGCAGATTACCAAAATGTAATGACTGCAACAGTGAATACACTCGAACATCTACATTTATGGTAAGTGTACACAACTGTACTTTCTCTGCACTGCCCTTTGGCTTATCTACTGTGCCCAGGGTATTCACAAAGTGCCTAGCTCCAGTCATTGCATTTTGCAGGCAAAGAAGTATTCAAATATACCCATACCTGGATGATTGGCTAATTTTAGCCTATGGTGTCAACATTCTCAGGATCCAGAATCAGTGATTCCTATCATACCTTGTCTACAGATAGAGTTCCTTTGGTGGGCAGAGGCCTGCCACCAAAACAAGGGACTGCCATTCACTCTACCCCCTGCTGCCCAAACCCTAACAACAGATGCATCAGACTATGCATGGGGGCTCACTTGGCAGGTCAGTGCATTCAGGGCAAATGGAACCCAAGTCAAATGCACCTCCATATCAATCAAAAAGAAATGTTAGCTGTACAGTATGCTCTGACAGCCTTCAAGGACCACATCCTTCCAGGACAGTTATTGGTAAAGATGGACAACCACAGTTATGTGGTACGTAAACAAGCAGGGGTCAACCCATTCATACCCTCTGCAGACTAGTCATGGCTCTGTGGAACACAGCCTTGAGCTACCAAGTGCACCTATAGGCTCAATTCCTGCCAGGAAAGCTAAATACACTGGCTGATGACCTAAGCAGAAATGTCATGGATGTTCATCGTGTTTCACTGTTGCAGTCATGACTGTAGGGTTCTCCCTTGCCGGCAGGCAGCCCTCGGTCGGCCAGAATCCCAAAGTCTTTGTCCGGCGTCGACTGTTCAACCATGCTCCCTGACGTCCGAGCGCCAGGAGTACAAAGCTGACAGCCGACGCCATCTTCCCCAGTCTTTCTTGCCGTGTGGTGATAGCAGTTCGCAAGTGCCGGTCGGTTGACTCCTGACTATTTTTTCTGATGAACTTCAGTCCGAAGATTTTCTTCACCACTCAAAGCTAAGTACCCCATTGGGGAAACTTTTTTCTTGCTCCACTCCGATGTCAGAAAAAGTTAATTGTATTTCATGTGGGAAGCAAATACCTCATAAGGATTTCCATTCTTACTGTATTCCTTGCTTAGGCCCTGACCACGATGTAGCTAGTTGCCGGTTTTGTGCTAGATTCAATCAACGTACAATTAAGCAAACGTACGATTTTGCTTTTCATTACTTCGGTAGGCGCTTTAACTACAAAATGTAGTCGGATACGGTTCCGGCTACCGGAGTTCACAAACGTTGCAAGGATAAAGACAGGCCTCCGAGGTCCAAATATGATGATAGCGCACAAGCGGAGCCAGCTTCAGGTTCGGCCGTCGTCAGTGAGGCGCTTTTGCAGCCCCTGTCGTCGGCCATTTCAGAACCGATGGCCGAAACGGACTCTCATGAGGAGCCAACCAGGCCTTTAAATATTTCTATTGCAGGACCTTCGGACAATGCTCCTTCTGATGGGTCCGGAGCCACTGTGCAGGTACCGGCTTCCGAAGGGATTTTCAGGCCTACTCAGCTTCTGATAAAGGCAAAGCCAAAGACAAAGGCAAAGACTCCTTCTAAATCAAAGACTGCAACAAAGGCCTCTTCTGAACCGGCTCCCAAGTCACAGAAACAGTTACTCAAGATGGCGGAGGATTTACTTACTATGATTAGGGGTTCACATCCCCCTCCAGATAAAAGGCCAAGGCAGGATGTTTATTATGATTCCTCTGATCAGTCTTCTGTTTCCTCAGTTTCTTCTTCTGACCAGGAGTATTCTTTCCCTCCTTATGAGGATTCTGATGCTGAGGATTCCATTCCTTCAGCTTCTCTCCCTGAGAATTTCTCTTTTGGGGAAACTTTGTATGAAATGAGGGAACATTTCCACTGGGAAGGACAGGAGTATTCGGAATCTGAGAAAAGGCTGAGGGATTTTCTTCCCCAACATAGACCCCTGGCTATTCCTCCTGTTTTGGATATTGAGGGTGATGCCTTTTCGGAGGCTAACTTAACCCCTGACTCTTTTCCTCCTGCTCCTGTTAAGCCTGATAGATATTACAGGGTTCCAGATTCCCACCAGTTTTTATACAAGAACCATTCTGCTGACCCTGAAACCATTTCTCAGGGTCCTAAGGGAGTTAAGGCCGCTTCTGCCAAAAATCCCATTCCTACTGAAAAGGATTCTCGATCCTTAGAAAGATGGGGCAAAAAGGTGTACACTTCTGCTACTTTGTCCATTAGGGCTTTAAACTGTCAGTTTCATATGCTGAAATACCAGCAATTTCTCTTGTCTGTTTTAAAACAAAAGCTTACTTCCATTTCTGCCTGTGCAGATGATAAGGAATTACATGACTTATTGCATGCCACTGAACAAGTTGGGAAGCATGGTTCACACTGTGGATTTGATGCCTTGGAGGCTTCTTGTAGGGCTGCGGCCTCTGGCACAGTCATTAGAAGGCATGCATGGCTAAAGGAACAAAATTTGCCTGAACAAGTAAAGGCTAAACTATTGGATGCTCCTGTTCAGCATAATGTTTTGTTTGGATCAAAAGCTGAAGAGGTGATTAAAAAGATGGAAAATAAGGCAAAATCCATGCAAACAGTTAAAGATTTCTTACAAGTACAGCCACCAAGATTTAGCAGGAATTGGCCTTCAAAAAATTGGTCCTTTCCCACTTCAGACAGGCCTCAGAGGGGTAGATATAGACGCTCCAGAGGAAGGCCTCAAATACAAGCTTCTTTTAGACCAAGACAGTGGACTGCTTCCACCCCTAGGGGAGGAGAGGACAGGTCACAAACTCCAAGGAAACAAACTCAATGACTCCCTCTGTTGGGCTACAGGAACTTCTTGCCTGGAAGCCCCCCTCAGAGGAAAACTCTCTCTTTTTTTATCAAAATTGGACTCAACCCAAGACAAGTGGGTTTTGGATGTGGTTTTAAGAGGTTACAAATTCCATTTTCATACCTTGCCAAGGCCAAGCGGATGGCCAGACCTTCCAAAACATCAATGGACGGAGGCCTTAAACCAGATGGAAGCTCTTTTGGCTATGAATGCCATAGAACTGGTTCCACTTTCAGAGATGGGAAAAGGTTTTTACTCAAGGCTCTTTCTAGTCCCAAGGAAGCAAAACTCATGGAGACCCATTCTGGATCTGTCTGTCTTGAACACCTTTCTAGAGATTCCAAAATTCAAGATGCTTACTCTACAGCAGCTACTTACAATGCTGTCCAAAGATGCATGGATGGTGACTTTGGATTTAAAGGAGGCATATTTACACATTCCCATCAGGCAGGATCACAGAAAATACCTCAGGTTCAAGGCCGGATCGAGGCACTTTCAATTCTCTGCGCTGCCCTTTGGATTGTCTACTGCTCCCAGGGTCTTCACCAAATGCCTGGCTCCAGTAGTAGCTTACTGCAGACTCAAGGGAATTCAAATTTACCCTTATCTGGACGATTGTCTAATTCAGGCAGACAGCAAGGATGTCTTACTCCAGCATCTAGAATTTGTACAGAACCTCCTCAAGTTCCTGGGATTCTCTGTAAACATAAAAAAGTCAAATTTGACACCATCACAACAGATAACTTTTCTGGGTGCTCTTCTAAACACCACAACCCAGATGGCATTTCTGACATCCAAAAAACAATTACAGCTGGCTTCAACTTTCAAAACCTTGGCAATTTTAACTCAACTATCTGCAAGGAAATTCCTGCAGGCTTTGGGTTACATGGCCTCCTGCATCCTTCTCGTGCCATATGCAAGACTACACATGAGGAAAATACAGTGGTACCTAAAAAGTGTATGGTCTCAGCATTGCCACAGTTTAGACATACTGATTTCCGTCCTTCCTTGCCTTCAAAAGGAATTTCTTTGGTGGTCCAGGGCATGTGCTCTAAACAAAGGGAAACCCTTCCGTCTGCCTCCTGCCACTCAGATTCTAACCATGGATGCCTCGGATTATGCTTGGGGAGCCCATTTTCAGGGCAACTGTCTGCAGGGCCTTTGGACAAAGGATCAGAAGCACCTGCATATCAATTTAAAGGAAATGTTAGCCGTTCAGAAAGCTCTATTGGCCTTCAGGAATCTTTTACAACCAGGACAACTACTAATACGGACAGACAACACCACAGTTATGTGGTACATAAACAAGCTAGGGGGATCTCATTCCTACCCCCTTTGCAGACTAGCCATGGATCTATGGAACACAGCTCTAGCTTTCAATCTGGATCTTCAAGCTCAGTTTCTACCAGGGAAACAAAACTTCCTGGCAGACAGTCTGAGCAGAAACCTTTCGGATCCACACGAATGGATGCTGGACACCAAAATATTCAGGATGATAACAGCAGTCTGGGGATGTCCTCACATAGACCTCTTTGCATCCCATCTCAATCATCAACTACAGAATTTTTGCACCAGGACTTTCCACAGAGAAGCTTGGAAAGTGGATGCCCTGTCATTCAGTTGGTGGAACCTCTCGGGATATGCCTTTGCGCCTCTTCCTCTTCTTCCACGGGTCTTATTGAAGATAAAACAGGACAAGCCCAAGATGATAATCTTGCTGGCTCCAAATTGGCCTCGGCAGTTTTGGTATCCAACTCTAAAAAACCTATGCCTGGAGCCCCCTTGGGTTTTACCTCGGTCTCCGAACCTTCTGTCCCAACATCAGGGTCAGGTTCTTCACTCTCATGTCAGAACTCTCAGCCTGGCGGCCTGGTTAATCCAGGGCCCTTGATTTCTTCTTTCCTACCCAAGCAGGTTATGGATGTCATTTTAGAAGCCAGACGTCCTAGCACTAGAAAATCTTATGCAGGAAAATGGAAAAGATTTTGTTCCTGGATGCAGGCACAGGATTCTGATCCTCTTCTTCCTGACATTACCTTAATTTTACTTTACTTGACAGATCTCTTACACAAGGGTGTCTCTTTCTCTTCCATTAAGATACATGCCTCTGCTATTTCTGCTCATTATAATACAGACCCTCCCATCTTCTCCCACCAGCTCATGAGACAGTTTCTCAGAGGAGCTAAGAACTTAAGACCTCCTAGATCTCCTCCCATTCCTGCTTGGGATCTCAACTATGTTTTGGAAAAACTATCCTTGCCTCCTTTTGAGCCTGCTGCTTCTTCTGACGTCAAGTTTTTATCTTGGAAGACAGCTATCTTGTTAGCCCTAACCTCTGCCAGGAGAGTTTCAGTTACAAGCTCTTATGGCTGTGGAACCTTATATTATTTTTCATCAAGACAGGGTATCTTTGAGGACTAATCCTACCTTCATGCCTAAGGTGGTTTCCAAAGTGGCTTTAAATCAAACTATCCACTTGCTAACCTTTTTCCCCACTCCTCAAAATAAAGGGGAAAGGATCTTACATTCCTTGGATGTACACAGACAACTTCCTTTTTACCTGGACAGAACCAAGGACATCAGAAAATCAGAACAATTGTTTTCTTATGCTTCAAGTTCCCAAGGTAAAGCCATTTCAAAACAGACCATTTCTAAATGGATTGCTCATGGAATCAGATTTTGTTATTCACACCATGGAAAGCAAATCCCAGGGAGTATACGGACTCATTCCACCAGAGCTGCTGCCACTTCTGTGGCCTTCCTCAGGGGGATTCCTACCAAAGACATTTTGGGAGCTGCAACTTGGAGTTCAGTGCATACTTTTTCTAAGCATTGCAATCTACCTCTCTACTCTAAGTCTAGGGCAGGCTTTGCCTCTGCAGTCTTGCAGGGCCTTTTAGCCGCCCCTTCTTCTTTATGACCACCTCCCTTTCTTTCAGCTTTGGGATTCTACCCTACAGTCATGACTGCAACAGTGAAACACGATGAGCATAGTACAGTTGTGTACACCTACCATAAATGTAGATGTTCGAGTGTCTTCACTGTTGCAGTCTGGGTTTCCCTCCCTCCTGTCCCCTCTTATTTTTACTTTTGTGTAGTTCCTTTTTCACCATTCTTCTGAGGTGTATTTGCAAAGGTTATGGGACCTTTTTCATTTTGGGACTCCTGACATCTGGAGAAGATGGCGTCGGCTGTCAGCTTTGTACTCCTGGCTCTGGCGCCAGGGAGCATGGTTGAACAGTTGACGCCGGACCCAGACTTTGGGATTCTGGCTGACCGAGGGCTGCCTGCCAGCAGGAGAAGGCATGCCAGACGTTCCTCCTCCACAAAGAAAGAGGCTCACAAGCAAATTTCTCAGTTACTCCAGATGGGGGCCATTCAGCCAGTCCCTGTATCAGAAAGGGGCCTAGGATTTTATTCTCGCCTGTTCCTAGTACCACAGAAGGGGTACAGGTGCCGACCAATTTTGGATTTATCTTCCTCAACACTTATCTGGACATTCCCAAGTTCAAGATGTTGGCGTTACAACAGCTTTTACCTCTGCTGGGCAAAGATCACTGGATGGTAACTTTAGATCTCAAGGAAGCTTACCTTCATGTGCCTATAAGGCTAAGTTGCAGGAAGTATCTGCGTTTCGAGCTGGAAATTCTCATTATCAGTTCTCTGCATTGCCCTTTGGCTTATCTACTGCCCGAGTATTCACAAAGGTTCTGGCTCCAGTGATAGCTTACTTCAGGCTACAAGGAATTCAAATCTATCCTTACTTGGCGACTGCCTGATTCTGGCTCAAGAAAGGAAGACCTTCTACAGCATCTGGAATATGTTATAGCAGTGCTAAGATGCCTAGGGTATTCTGTGAGCGAAATAAAGTCCAGTCTAGTACCCTCTCAAGACATGTGCTTTCTGGGTGTGAGACTGAATACAGCAGCCCAGATGGCCTTTTAACCCCGGACAAACAAAAGAGTCTATCACTTTACTTCCATCAACTATCTCATCAGTCCGTGCTGACTGCAAGGACAGTCCTTCAAGCATTAGGGTTCATGGCATCTTGTATTCTGGTGCTTCCCAATGCCAAACTGCATATGAGGAAGCTACAATGGTATCTCAAAATGTATGGACACAGCACTGCCAGGATTTGGACACTGTCATTCAAATAATACCTTGCCTTCAAAAGAATTTTTGTGGTGGGCTCAGGAATGTCACCTAAACAAGGGACTCTCTGTGACCCGCCAGAGGCAGTCAGATTTTAACGACAGATGCCTCGGACATTGCTTGGGAGCTCATCTAAATGGAAAGTGGATACAAGACAAGTGGCCTGCCAGACTACAGCATCTACATATCAACATGAAGGAGATGTTAGCAGTCCAGTTTGCATTAATGGCTTTCAAGGAGTTACTTCTTCCAGGGCAGGTGTTGATTCTAACAGACAACACAACTGTCATGTGGTACATCAACAAACAAGGGGAACACATTCTTACCCATTGTGCAGGCAAGCAATGATTTTATGGGAGACTGCTCAGCTTGCAACTAACTCTTCAGGCAAGGTTTCTGCCAGGAGCACAGAACTCCTTAGCAGATGTGTTAAGCAGACAAATCATGGATCCCCACAGTGGAAACTGGATCTTCATGTATTTCAAATTGACAGTGTCATGGGGAACTCCAGACATAGATCTTTCCCTTTTCCACTAAACCACCAGCTGCCAAAGTTTTGCAAAAGGGTTCATCACACAGCTTGGAAAGTGGATGCTCTTTCTTTCAGTTGGAAAAACTATCCTTGCCTCCTTTGAGGCCTGCTGCTTCTTCTGAGCATCGTTTTTTATCTTGGAAGACAGCTATCTTGTTGAGTCCTAACTTCTGCCAGGAGAGTTTCAGAGTTACTAGCTCTTATGGCTGTGGAGACCTTATATTATTACCATCAAGACAGGGCCTCTTTGAGGACTAATCCTACCTTCATGCCTAAGGTGGCTCTTCCAAAGTGGCTTTTAAATCAAACTATCCACTCTACAACCTTTTTCCCCACTCCTCAAATAAAGGGGGAAAGGATCTTTAGCATTCCTTGGATGTACACAGACAACTACCTTTTACCTGGACAGGAACCAAGGACATCCAAGAAAATCAGAACAATTGTTTTCTTATGCTTCAGAGTTCCCAAGGTAAAGTTTGCCATTTCAAAACAGACCATTTTCTAAATGGATTGCTCCATGGAATCAGATTTTGTTATTCACACCATGCAGCAAGCGATCCCAGGGAGTATACGGACTCATTCCACCAGAGCTGTTGCCACTTCTGTGGCCTTCCTCAGAGGATTCCTACTGAAAG
Source organism: Protopterus annectens (assembly GCF_019279795.1). Classification (NCBI taxonomy): domain Eukaryota; kingdom Metazoa; phylum Chordata; order Ceratodontiformes; family Protopteridae; genus Protopterus; species Protopterus annectens. The sequence goes on along the minus strand of NC_056736.1, from coordinate 104,182,453 downwards.
ACATTTGGGAGCTGCAACTTGGAGTTCAGTGCATACTTTTTCTAAGCACTGCAATCTACCTCTACTCTAAGTCTAGGGCAGGCTTTGCCTCTGGTAGTCTTGCAGGGCCTTTTAGTCACGCCTTCTTCTTTATGACCACCTCCCTTTCTTTTCCTGTGGCTTTGGGTTCTACCCTACAGTCATAGACTGCAACATAGTGAAACACGATGAGCATAAGTACAGTGATTGTGTACACCTACCATAAATGTAGATGTTCGGGAGTGTCTTCACTGTTGCAGTCTGGGTTTCCTCCCTCCTGTCCCCTCTTATTTTTACTTTTGTGTAGTTCCTTTTTTCACCATTCTTCTGAGGTGTATTTGCAAAGGTTATGGGACCTTTTTCATTTTGGGACTCCTGACATCTGGAGAAGATGGCGTCGGCTGTCAGCTTTGTACTCCTGGCGCTCTGACGTCAGGGAGCATGGTTGAACAGTTGACGCCGGACCCAGACTTTGGGATTCTGGCTGACCGAGGGCTGCCTGCCAGCAGGGGAGAACCCTGCAGTCATGACTGCAACAGTGAAGACACTCTAACATCTACATTTATGGTAGGTGTACGCAACTGTACTATCCACACCAGTGGAAAGTGGAACCAAAGATGTTCAACATGTTGAGAAACAAATGGGGGAGCCCAGAGATGGACCTGTTTGCCTCCCCCCAGAACTACCATTTGGACAAATTCTGCACAAGGACTCCCCACAAACAAGTTTGGAAAGTGGATGCCCTGTCCTTCACCTGGAAAAATCTATCAGTTTATGCCTTCCCCCTCTGCCTCTCCTCTCCAAGGTAATACTAAAGATCAAACAGGACAAATCAAGGACAATACTTATTGCACCAGACTGGCCACACCAACATTGGTACCTCCTCTTGCGTAGTGTGTCATTGCTGGCACCATGGCACCTTCCTCAGACCCCTGCTCTGCTGTCTCAGCAGGAGGGCCAGATTCTGCACCCACAGCTTCAAACCCTGAACCTGGCAGCCTAGCTAATTACCTGATCTCTCCTTTCCTATCCCTCAGTAAGCAAGTGATGGATGTCATTCTGGAGGCAAGGAGGCCTAGTACTAGAAGATCCTATGCTGAAAAATGGAAAAGATTCTGTTCCTGGAGCCAAACTTATAAGATGGGCACAACAGCGCCCAATTTACCTCAGATTCTTCAATACTTAACTGAGATGCTTCACAAGGGCCTTTCCTTTTCCTCCATTAAGATTCATGCTGCAGCAATTTCAGCTCACTATGATTGTGACCCACCATTGTTTTCGCATCCTTTGTTCAAGCAGTTTCTTAGAGGGGCAAAGAATATAAGACCACCCAGAGCTCCTACTCCTGCTTGGGATCTCAATTTTGTGTTGGAAAACTTACTCTACAACCTTTTGAGCCTGCGGCTACTGCTGAATTGAAATACTTGTCATGGAAGACTGCTTTTCTGTTGGCTATTACTTCTGCAAGAAGGGTGTTTGAGTTGCAGGCCCTTATGGCAGTAGAGCCTTTTGATTTTCCATAAGGATAGGGTATCATTACGTACTAATCCTTCCTTTATGCCTAAGGTGGTTTCTAGTGTGGCTTTAAACCAAACTATTCATTTGCCTACTTTTATGCAGACCCCAAAATAAAGGGGAAAAGATTTTGCACACTTTAGATGTACACAGGCAATTGCGATATTATTTGGACAGGACTAAGGATTTTAGAAAGTCTCAGCAGTTGTTTGTTTCTTTTGCTTTGAGTTCACAGGGCAAGCCTGTGTCAAAACAGACTATTTCTAGGTGGATTGGGTTTGCATTGCATTTTGTTATTCCCATCATGGCAAGGAGATTCCAGCTGGGATTAGGCCTCATTCCACTAGGGCTACTGCCACTTCAACAGCATTTCTAAGGTGGCAACCAGGATATTTTGGAGGCAGCTACTGGAGTTCAGTGCATACTTTCTCTAAGCATTATCACCTTCCTCTCTACTCTAAGTCTAGGGCTGGTTTTGCCACAGCTATTTTGCAAGGCATGTTGTCAGCTCCTGCTTCTTTATGATTTGCCAGCCTCCTTACCTCTGCTTTGGGATTCTACCCAATAGTAAGGACTGCAGCAATGTGGAACGAAGAACATAGTACAGTTTTGTACCTACCATAAATGTAGATGTTCGAGGATCCACATTGCTGCAGTCCAATTTACTCCCTCCTTCCCTCTGTGTTTAGGGGTGGTTGTGTAGGTGAGATTATCTGCTGATATTTTTGTATATATTTTTGTATATAATGTACATATTTTTGGTGCAGGTATTTTGGGCCTTGTCTTTTTAGGGTCTTCTGACATCTGGGGCAAGAAAAGACTGAGGATATGACGTCGGTCATGCACATTAGTACCCTGACGTACTGACGTCAGTCTAATGCGCCCTGACCGACGTCAGCCATATACTCTGGTATTCGGGCCGACTGGACAGCGGACTACCCAATAGTAAGGACTGCAGCAATGTGGATCCTCGAACATCTACATTTATGGTAGGTACAAAACTGTACTGTATGAATGCTGAAAAGACGGAAGAGAGATCAATACTGTAGTACTTTTGTTGAGGCATTCTCCATAACAGTAGATGGCTATTTTGTTGTGCCAGCATCCTCCTACCATGTTGTGTTTTAATGGACTGTCTTGAGACTTCACCATACTTTTAAATGGAGCACTCTTTTGCTTTTCAATTTAAAAGTAGTGTAAAGCAACTGAAAACTTTTTTTAGAAATTGTTTATTTTACTTTTGTTGGGCTGGCGTAGTGTTTTAAAATGCTTTTTACTTTGCTTTTTCGGTCACAAAAAGTAACTTATGTGGACTGGTAGTGTTTACAGACAACTGCTGCTCTTCTTCCTTGGGAAGGAGGCACCATTTTTGGCTTGACCATGGAACAGATCACCAGTCCCACAGTTGGTCCTACTTCCAACTGCAAACAGAAAAATTAAGCAAACAGCCTTTGCCACCACAGCAGGCTAGCAGTTTGCCTCAGCTGTAGGTGGGTGAGTCTGCTCTGGCCATTTGCTGTACATTAGACCACTCATCTTTTACCCTGGATCCCTCTGGTGTAGCACCTACAAGCCACTATGAAGCAGGGGTTAGTTACATCCTTTGTAGTTGTTGAGGTCCCATCAGTGGTCATTTGAAGGCCACTCTTGCAGTTCGTGGGAGTAAGAACAAGGAAGGTTTCCTTGTGTCAGAATGCCTTGCCTGTCAGTGAAGCAGCAACTGCTGCTATTAGTAATGCAGTTGGCCCCATTTTTCCAGTCAAAAAGAAAGAGAAAACCAAGCATGTATCTACTCCTCCTCAAATTTTTTTGGATAGGAGACGTTTATTGGAACTAGCTCAGGGTTTAATTCAGGCTGTTGATCCTTCTTGTGAAGTAGCTTCTGGTAAAATAGAGGGATTCCTCTTTTCCTGAAGAGATTCAAGATTCTGAATTTGACCAGGAAGATGCAGGGATGAATGCATTTTTTTTCCTCAGATTTCTGATTCAGGCTCAGAAGAGAGCCCAGTTTCTGATTCTCCCATGGTATTTTTCTTTCTCTAAGATTATTGCTAGAATGTGCCAGGAAAGCACTGCGGTTTCTCAGTCCTTCACAAAATACCATGAGCTGTTGCAAAATTATTTTCCAGAACATTCACCAATTCCCCCTGTTCTGTCTGCTTTAGAGGATGTGTATGTTGCTGCCTGCAGTTTTCCTAGTAGGCAGCCAGCTACCCTTAAAAAGGCGAATAGACTGTATAAAGCTCCTCAGTTTTTCAAATATTTGTACACTATTTCCAAACCTGACCTAGCAGCCATAGCTTTAGTTGTTCCCACTACTGCTATGCACTTAATTCCAGACCTAGTTTTTCCTGATAAAGATGGAAAAATTGTCAAGTATGGGAAAAAAGTGTATACTTCTGCAACTTTGCTTTTCGGAATTTTGGATAATCATGTGCGGTGGTGGTGTTGCGGTAGCGTTGTCGCCTCACATTAAGATGTTGTCCTGTTCGATTCTCAGCTACAGCATCTTCTGTGTGGAGACATGCATGAATGGGCGCACCTTAGTTGAAAGTTGTGCGTCAGGGCTGGCAACTCTGCATGTAAAAATCTTCTGCCAATCATTAGTGGACCGGAGTTCCGCTGTGGCGACCCCTAACCGGGAAAAGCCGAAAGACTCAACATGTAATATGTTAGTTTGTTTGACAAATTTTGGAAGTGAGATGTTTTATCTTCAGTTTTGTCTTGAGGAAAAAATCTGCTTTATGTAACTTTTTCTTCTGTTGCACAGGTCACTGCTCATTGCTTACAGTGTGTGCATGTCTTCCAGAGCTGTGGCTGCTGATATTGTTTTGAGGATGTTTACATGTCTGCATTCTCAGAACTTCCCAGATGATAAAAATGAGATTTTTGAATTCTCCCTCGGATAGAGATTTAGTGTTTGGCCACTTTGCTGCAGAGTTGATCAGAAAGTGTGATGAAAGGGGTAAGCTGATTCAGGAAATCACTTAAGACTCCTCACTTAAGCACCATGTTCAATAATAGCCTCGCATCAGGCTTTGTGCCCACTGAATGGCGCACAGCAACAGTTATCCCACTCCACAAAGAGGGAGCCACCATTGATCCAGAGAACTATCGACCTATTAGCCTGATGAGCCTGGTCTGCAAGGCCATGGAACGTGTTATCATGGAACTCATAAACAAAGACATTGGTAGCCTCCAAACTTTGGATCCCACCCAGTTCGGGTTTGTGAAAGGCAGATCATGCCTCCTGAACCTGATCGACTTCTTTGAGGCAGTCACCAAAGCTGTGGATGAGGGTAAGATGGTTCACACAGCCTATCTTGACCTCGCCAAGGCTTTCGACACCATCCCCCATTCTGGAATTATAGCTAAACTCACTAAACTAGGTATAAATACCTACGTCACAAGATGGGTTGCCAACTGGCTCACTGACAGACCCCACACTGTAAACATTGCAGACTCCAAATCTGACCTCAAGGCAGTGACAAGTGGTTTGCCACAGGGTTCCGTCCTGGGACCTCTCCCATTTGGTATCTACTTCTCTGAAGTACAGGCTAACACAGAAGGCCTCTGGTTGATGAAGTTCGCAGATGACTGCAAACTAGGAGGCATAGTCAAGTCCCCAAATGATGTGAACATCCTACAGAAGGGCCTCACTGAGACATATGCCTGGCGTCAGAGCCATGGCCGTAAGCTCAATGCCAAAAAGTGCAGTGTCATCCCCTTTGGTAAAAACTCTGTACCCATGAACTACCACATAGGCAGCAATCTACTTAACACCGAATGCGTGATGAGACCTTGGGACCCAGGTGGATAGTAGTCTCTCCTTTGATAGTCACATCGCCACAGTAGTCAGGAAGTACTTCTACGTGGCACACCTCATCATAAAAGGGTTCTCATCCAGGAAAAAAGAGGTCATTGTTCCCCTCTACTCGTCACTCATTAGACCCATTATAGAGTACAACGCCCCTTTTCGAATGTACCTCACAAGACATCTACAGCAGCTGGAAAGGCCACAGAAGTACCTCACAGAGGATTACTGGCCTCAAACAAATGCCCTACACTGACCGCCTCAAAAAACTCCGGCTTCACTCCATAGCATATCGCCTACTCCAAGGTGATCTCCTAACATATAAAGCTATGTCAAACCCAGAGCTGTTGGACATGCTACACCTAAAGAAATCCCAATCCCTCCAAGCTACACGCTCTAGGGACCTAAACCTTGTCAGCACAATAAACAGGACACGCTGGAGGGATGGATTCCTGTCCCAGAGACTTCCTATACTTTGGAACAAGCTACCCATCTATGTCAAGCAAAGTTCTTCATTAACACTCAAGAAAAATCTTGATGAGTGGAAGGGAAATGGGAAATAGACCTTGGGGATCACTTCTGTCTCTCTGCTGGACAGTGGCACAGGAAAATAACTTTCTTGTGTGGTGTAAGCTGTGGTACCTTGCTGGCTAGGCTTACGTAGGCCCTTGGGGCCGATAGCCTAGTACCTACCTATGAACCTATAAGATTTTCAGCCCTCTTTTTCCATATTGCCCAAGGGATTTTCCATCTTTCTTCAGTTTTGACAAAAAAAAAAAAAAAAAACATGATTTTTTTTGTGGAAATAGTTTAAACAGACGTTTAAGAAGAAATGGCAAGGTGGTTTGAAAAAGAAGTCTCGAACCTCCTAAAACCAAGGACAGTCCAACAAGTCTGAATGACTGTTCAGTGTACCTTGTGACCACCTCCTACCCTGGCCCCTTTTTTCATCCAGAAAGTCTGAATCTGATTTTTATTTCATCTTTGGCAACAATTTGTTTCAAATAAATGGGTTTTGAAAATAATTCATCAAGGTTACTGATGGCAGTAGAAGGAAATTCCTCCTTTCCAAGGGGGGGGGGGGGTGTCATTCCTCGTCCTCCAAATCAGACTCTGTTTCCACTTGTTCTTTATCACATGCTGACCCAAAGAGTTATAGACCTAGATGTTCATCGTGTTACACTACTGCAGTCATTACACTTGGGTTATCTGCCCTCAGGCGGTTCCCCAGTTGGCCTGAGTTCCAAAGTCTTGGTCCGGCGTCGGTTGCTGTCGCCTCCTCCCTGATGTCAGTGCAACAGGGGTATATAAGATGCAGCCGACGCTATTTTCTTCAGTCTTTCTTGCCGCGCGGTGTCCGAAGCAAAAGCAGTTCGCAAGTGCCGGTTGGCCGTCTCCTGAGATTTTCATTCTGAATCCAGAACCGAATTCTTCTACAAAGCTAAGAACCCCGTTGGGGAAACTATTTCTTGCCTCAGACCGATGTCAGTAAAAGTTAATAACTGTATTTCTTGTGGGAATCAAATACCTCATAAAGATTTCCATTCTTATTGTATCCCATGCCTAGGCCCAGACCACGACATCACTGGTTGTCCATTTTGTGCTAGGTTTAACAAGCGCACTATTAAGCATCAGTTTGATTTTTGCCCAACGTTATTTTGGTAGAAAATTCAATTATACCATGCCGTCGGAACTACCGACGACCGGAATACTTAAAAAGCACAAAGACAAGGATAGGCATCCGAGGCCCAAATCTGGCAAAGCCTCTTCTAGGCCAGTCGCCGGTTCTCCGGTTTTCAGCGAGGCGCCTTCACAGCCCCTGACGACTACTTCTGTAGAACTACAGGCAGCCTCTAACTCCCACGTGGAGATGGCTGGGCCTTCGGACGCACAACTTATTCAGCCTACCGAAACTAACCCTTCAGAGGGATCCGGAGTAGCTGAGCTTACCCGCAGCTTCAGAGGGTGTTTTCAGACCTACTCAGTTAAGCATTAAAACCCTCTGCTAAGTCTAAGCCTCCTTTAAAAACAAAGAAACAAATACAGCATTCTCCAGGACAGGCCTCCATGCCTAAGAAACAAATGCTCAAAATGGCCGAAGACCTAATCACTCCGATCAGGGGGTCCCATCCCCCTCCTGATAAAAGGCCTAGATAGGATGCAGACTATGACTCATCCGACCAGGTCTCCATCTTTTCAGATTCATCCTCAGACCTAGGATATTCTTTACTCCCTTATGAGGATTCTGATGCTGAGGAGTCAATTCCATCAGCCTGTCCGCCTGAGGACTACTCCTTTGGGGAACCTTACATACCACGAGGGAGCATTTCCATTGGGAAGGCCAGGATTACTCAGAATCCAAGAAAAGGCTCAGAGACTTCCTTTTATTACCTCAACACAGACCCCCTGCTATTCTGCCAGTGTTAGATATTGTGGATGATGTGTATACTGAATCCAGCTTAAATCCTGATTCCTTACCCCCAGTCCCAGTTAAACCTGACAGATACTACAGAGTCCCTGACTCACACAAATTTTTGTATAAAAGCCCTGTTGCTGACCCTGAAACTATTTCTCAGGGACCCAAAGGGGTTAAGGACTCATCAGCCAAGAATCCACTCCCTCTGACAGAGATTCCAGAGCATTAGACAGATGAGGAAAGAAAGTATATACGTCTGCAACTTTAGCAATGAGAGCCTTAAATTGCCAGTTTCACATGCTAAAATATCAGCAATTTTTGATGTCTCAGTTGAAACAAAAAATGCTTCCAGATTCAGATCCTCCTAATTTTAAAGAAATGCAGGATTTATTGCATGCAGCTGAACAAGTGGGAAAACATACTTTGCAATGTAGTTTTGATTCTTTAGAGGCCTCCTGTAGAGCAGGTGTTACAGGCTCTGTCATTAGAAGACATGTTTGATTAAAAGAACATACGTTACCAGATCATGTTAAAGCAAAATTATTGGATGCACCTTTGCAGCAGGATGTATTATTTGGAGTTAAGGCAGAAGAGGTATTAAAGAAAATGGAGGATAAGGCAAAATCTATGCAAACGGTGAAGGATTTCTTACAGGTTCAGCCTCCTCGATTTAGCAGAAATTGGCCAACTAAGAATTGGTCCTTTCCAGTTAGACAGACCTCAGAGGGGCAGATACAGACGTCCAAGAGGTAGATATCAACCACAAGGTCCTTACAGGCCTCAACAATGGGTTGCATCAGGCCAGAAAGAAGGGGAAGACAGGCCCCAACCATATAAAAAGTAGCCCCAATGACTTCCCACTACAGCTGCCAAACAGCTCTCTCTTGGCAGCCCCCTAGGGAGGAAAGCTGGCACTTTTCTATCACAATTGGCATATGATCACCAAAGACAAATGGGTTCTCAACATTGTATCTCAAGGTTACAGGTTCCACTTTCACACTCTGCCAAGGTTAAAAGGAATGCCAAATCTGCCACCAAATCAATGGGCAGAGGCTCAAAAACAAATTACAGCACTCATGGATATGAGAGCTATTCAAAAGGTACCACCACAGGAGCAAGGACAAGGATTTTACTCAAGACTCTTTCTGGTTCCCAGAAAGGACAAAGCCTGGAGGCCCATTCTGGATCTTTCTTCTCTAAACACTTACCTGGCTGTTCCGAAATTCAAAATGTTGCCACTACAGCAGCTTCTTCCCATGCTGGGCAAGAAAGATTGGCTCGTGAACTTGGACCTCAAGGAGGCATACCTGCATGTCCCTATCAGACAAAACTGCAGAAGATACCTCAGATTCATAGTTGGTTCAATGCACTATCAATTCTCTGCACTGCCCTTTGGCTTATCTACTGCGCCCAGGGTCTTCACAAAGTGCCTGGCACCAGTAATTGCATTTTGCAGACAGAAAGGAATTCAAATTTATCCGTACCTGGACGACTACCTGATTCAAGCAGAGAGCAAGGACATTCTTCTAAAGCATCTGACATTTGTAAAAAAGTTATTAAGTTGCCTGGGGTGCACAGTAAATGAAAAGAAATCAAAACTATTGCCCTCACAAGAGATAATATTCCTGGGTGCCAGCTTGAACACAACGGCCCAGATGGCTTATCTCACGCCAGACAAGCAAGGACAACTGACTCAATACTTTCAATTGATGGCAACAAAGACCCAACTCCCTGCAAGAAAAGTTCTGCAGGCCTTGGGTTACATGGCATCTTGCATACTAATTCCATGTGCCAGACTGCATATGAGGAAACTACAATGGTACCTAAAGAATGTATGGTCTCAACACTGTCAAAGTTTGGAAACAGTTATACCACTAATTCCTTGCCTTCAACAGGAGTTTCGATGGTGGGCTCAAGCTTGTCACCTCAACAAGGGACAGCCTTTTACTCAACCCACAGCCAGGCAAACACTGACAGCAGATGCATCAGATTACGCCTGGGGAGCACACATGGCAGGCAAATGTATTCAGGGCAAGTGGCCCGCAGAACAAAGGCATCTTCACATCAATCAAAAAGAGATGCTAGCTGTACAAAATGCCCTTATAGCTTTCAAGGACCTGCTGCATCCAGGACAACTACTACTAAAGACAGACAACACCACAGTTATGTGGTACATAAACAAGCAAGGGGGCAGTCACTCCTACCCACTCTGCAGACAAGCCGTGACCTTGTGGAACACAGCTCTAAACTATCAAGTTCATTTGCAAGCACAATTCCTGCCAGGAGAGAAAACTCACTGGCAGACGACTTAAGCAGAAACATCATGGATCCCCACGAATGGGAATTTAATCCACAAATATTCAGAATGATAACACAGAAATGGTGGAGCCCGGACATAGATCTGTTTGCTTCCCCAATGAACTGCCAGCTACAGAAATTCTGCACAAGGAGTTACCATCCACAAGCATGGAAAGTGGATGCCCTCTCATTCAGCCGGAAAAACCTACAAGTATACGTTTTCCCACCACTACCTCTCCTGCCAAAGGTACTCATAAAAGCCAGGCAAGAACAGCCAAAGATGATCCTGATTGCACCAGACTGGCCACACCAGCACTAGTACCCAATCATAAAGAACATAGCACAAGGACCACCCTAGATTTTGCCTCAAATCCCACATCTGCTGACTCAGCACAACAATCAGATACTACACAGCCAGCTAAAGACCTTAAACCTAGCTGCATGGAAGATTCCTTAGTCAAGCAAGCAATACATCTCTCCAAAGCTGTTATGGATGTCATTATGGAGGCCAGAAGGCCTAGTACCAGGAAAGCCTGTTCGGATAAATGGAAGAGATTCTGTGCCTGAAACCGGGCTCACAGTCTTGACCCTTTTTCCCAAACATTCCTCAGATACTACAATATTTAACTGAGATGCTGGACAAAGGCCTCTCCTTCTCATCCATCAAGATCCACGCCTCTGCCATCTCTGCTCATTATAACACGGATCCACCAATTTTCTCTAATCCTTTACTAAGACAGTACCTCAGAGGGGCTGAAAAGATAAGACCGCCCCGTAGAGCACCTACTCCAACTTGGGACCTCAACTTTGTTTTGGAAAAAATTAACTTTACCTCCTTTTGAGCCAGCTAACACAGCAGAATTAAAATATATCTCTTGGAAAACTGCCCTGCTCCTGGCAAGAACATCAGCACAAAGAGTTTCAGAATTATAGGCACTAATGGCAGTGGAACCTTTCCTCATTTTCCACCAGGACAAGGGTGTCTTTAAGAACTAACCCTATGTTTATGCCAAAGGTGGTATCCAGTGTGGCTCTAAACCAAACTATTTACTTGCCAACTTTTTATCCTAAACCACAGAATAAAGGGGAGAGACTACTGTATTCTTTGGACATTCACAGGCAGTTATGCTTCTACTTGGACAAAACCAAAGCTTTCAGAAAATCTGAGCAATTATTGGTAGCATATGCTGCAGGAGCACAGGGGAAAGCCATTTCAAAACAGACTATTTCAAAATGGATAGGACATTGTATAAGTTTCTGCTATACACACCATGGGAAACCTGTACCTAGCAGCATTAGATCTCACTCCACCAGGGCAACAGCCACTTCAACTGCCTACCTCAGAGAAGTACCTACCAAGGATATTTTGGAAGCAGCAACTTGGAGTTCTGTGCATACCTTCACCAAGCATTACCATCTGCCTCTATACTCTAAATCCAGAGCTGGCTTTGCCACTGCAGTGCTGCAGGGCCTTATAACCACCCCTAATGCCTTATAGAACCAGCCACCCTACCTCAGCTTTGGGATTCTACCCAAGTGTAATGACTGCAGCAGTGCAACACGATGAACATAGTACAGTTTTGTACCTGCCATAAATGTAGATGTTCGAGTGTATACACTGCTGCAGTCCAGGTTACCCTGCCTCCTTCCCCTCTTACTTGCAGGTACGTACCTATGTCTTCTACCCTTTACTTACCTATGGGGAGTATTTGCTGGTAGCTGAAAGGTGTTGTTTGCTTTTCTTATGTATGTTTTATTAGCAATTTGAATTCCCTACCTATTTGGGGGCACCTGATATCTGGGGCAAGAAAAACTGAAGAAAATGGTGGCTGCATCTTGTATACCCCTGTCGCACTGACGTCAGGGAGGAGGCGACAGCAACTGAGCAACCAAGACTTTGGAACTCAGGCCGACTGGGGAACCACCTGACGGCAGGATAACCCAAGTGTAATGACTGCAGCAGTGTATACACTCGAACATCTACATTTATGGTAGGTACAAAACTGTACTTTCCTTCTTCCCAGGTGGGGAAGGGTTTTTATTCAAGGATGTTTAGTGCCAAAGAAATGATTTGAGACAAGTTTTGGATCTTTCTTTCTTAAACATGTTTATGGTAGTGCCCAAATTCAGAATAATATCCCCTCATAACCTGTTACTACTACTTTCTCTTTTGTATCCTGGTAACATTAGACTTAAAAAGATATTTATCATCACATCCTTATTCATCTAGACTTCAGACGTTTCTTAAGGTTTTGTGTGCATGGATCACTTTATCAGTTTCCTTTACTGTTCTGATTATCCACTGCACCAAGTATGTTCACGAATTGTCTAGCTCCAGTTATAGCTCATTGCAGACTACAGGCGATCCACATTTTTCCATATTTGGATTACTTGCTTATCTTTGCAGAGTCTTTTTCAAAGTGTCAGGAACGTCTCCCTTGGTTGAAAGATCTCTTATCCAAGCTGGGATTCCAAGAGAGCATTCAAAAGTCTTTCTGGACTCCTCCACACAGGATTGTGTTTCCGGGATGTCTGCTAGATGCACCATTCAAAGACCTGTTCTTTAAACAAGAAAACATAGTTATTTTAGATCTTTCTAAGGTTTCCTCTCACACTTTGTTCATTGCAAAGGAACCTCATGATTTTGATTCTCATTGTATTTGATTGTCATGATTCCCCTGGCAAGAATCCACAGAAAAAGATACAGTGGTATCTGAAATCTCTTTGATCCCAGCATCAGCACCCTTTATCTTTTCAAATCCCAGTGCTGCAGTTTATCAAAAGAGAAATATTTTGGTGGAGTGAACAGATATCCTTAAATCCAGGTCTCCTCTTTTCCCTCCATCCTTCAAAGCAGTCAGTTGTCTCAGATGCTTCAGACTTAGCTTGTCAAGCAGCTTTTTTTTATGGGGGTGAAAGTGTAAGGGGAGCCTGGGACACGAAGACTAGACACAAGCACATAAATATCAATGCGAAGCTTGCCCTGATCAAGGCACTCCACTCTCTGAGCCATCTTTGGTCCTTGGAACTTCTTCTGGTGGTTACAGACAATGCCAAAGTCATTTGCTGCATCAACAAGCAAGGGATAACCATATCATACTCCCTTTGCAGACTAGCCATGTTAGCTTGGGATATAGCTTCACAGCACAGTCGCAGTGTACAGGCATCCTACATTCCATCAGAGCATAATTGTGTAGCAGACAAGCTGAGCAGGACCAGGGTAGACCCGTACAAATGGAAACTAGATCAGGGGTTCTTCCAAGATTTGATCCGTCTCTGGGGAGTTCCTCAAATAAACCTCTTTACTTCCTGTCTGAACAATCAACTGTCAAGATTCTGTTCCTGGACTCCATACAAAAAGGCCTGGAGGACAGATTCCTTGTATTTTCCTTGGACTGGAATCCTTTATGCTTGTTCTACCCTTTTCAATAATATCCAGGATACTTCTGAAGATTCAGAAGGAATCCTCCAAGGTCGCTGTGGTGACTCCCTTCTGCCCCAGACAACTGTAGATGTCCTTCTATATCACTGTTGCAGTAGTCTTAACCTTAGGGATCTTCTACTAAGGATAGCTTTGTCCAGACAGTATAACAAAGTGCCTTGATCTTGTATATGCTGTATGACACGCACATACTTCTAGCACAAGCCATAGAGCATAAAGATGACATAGGAATGCAGTTACCAAGAATGTCTTTGCCACCAGCCCGAACATAGTCATCACTTGTTGGTCTGAACTCCCTTTTTTGTGCTCAATACCTAGCGTAAGATGATTGCCTCGTTGGGGTCTTGTTTCTTTTTATTATTGATCTTGTTTTTCTTTGATTACCTGGAGTTCATATCATCCAGGAAGGGAAAATGTCAGTGGCAACACTTCACAGATTCATGGGTTCTGTCCATCATCTGTCAGGGTTACGTCATGATGTTGAAGTCCCTCCCTCCTTTTTCAGGGATTCCTCAACCTCCTTGAGAGCAGCTTCCTCATTTCTCAGAGGTTTTTGAGTCCCTGGTGGACCAGGGAACTATTCAGTGTGTCCCTCCTTCCCAAGTAGAAAAGGATTCTACTCTAGAATGTTCCTAGTTTCTCAAAAGGATGGCTCTTGGAGGCCTCTTCTGCATCTCTCCTAAACCATTCTCGAGGTTCCTTCTTTTTGGATGCTTTCTTTTCAAATCCCTTTCCTCTGTTGCTGCCCTAGGTTTTTCTGGTGTCCCTGGATCTGAAGGATGCTTATCTTTCATATTTCTTTTCACCCTGTTTTCAGGAAGCTTTTATGTTTCTCTGTTTCTTCTTCTCATTTTCAGTTCTCTACTTTGCTGTTGGGCCTCTGTACTCTCCCAAGGGTATTCACAAAATCCCTAGCTCCCATGATTGCCTTTTCAAGGCTGTGACATCTCTGCCCTGGGCCAGTAATCAAGGAGCCTTAATCCTCACCACTGACACTGGAGAGAGACATTCACTTGGAACAAAAATGAATGCACACAGTATTTCCAGATGCAGCTGTTTGCACCAAGCACAATTTCCCTTAAGAGCATACTTAGTCCTGGGACTGGGTTTCTCTCTCTCTCTCTCTCTAGTACCCTAAATAAGACTCCTCACTGGCACAGCTATAGAGGTGAGCCTTCATCCAAGTGTTCCAAGCCAAATCCTTTACCACCCTCTCTGTGAAACCAGTGCTGTGTGTCCCTGCTCCAAGTAGCTGACACACACTCATTGAGATTTGATTTTCTCACACACACACACACACACACACCTACCTGGGAAAGGCTGACCCAGGTTCACCAGCTATATGCCCCTCTGCCCAGACTATAAGGTAGGTACTGCACCATAACACTCCAAAGCCAGCTACTCTTTGGCTCTTACAAGAACGTGTCCAATTATACTAAGTAAAATGAATGCTAATACAAACAGTAGTGTTTGACCAATGCAGCAACACTTTCAAGAGCGGCCACAGTGTCATCAAGTAGATGTAAGTACTCTCAAAAGTTAAAATATTCTCTAAAAGACCAGCCACAATGAAATGTTTAAATATATTTAATAATAATAAAAGAACATGAAAATCCTAAATATCTATGTACAGTAAATGCCAGAGTTTCAGTCACAGGAAATATTAACAATAACACAGATGGATAGATTTGCACAGATACAGAAAAACAGTGCTTAACTAATCTCACTAAATTTTCCTGACTGATCTAAAGAATTATTATTCCCTGGTTACTTACTAAAGCAAGGCAAGATGAAGTGGGTGAGTGATCCTCCTTTGTCAGATTTCAAAAACAGACTGGCCTGAGACTTCTGTCTCATCTAGTAACAAAACATCAGTTCAGTGCTGGATTACATAATGACATCACATACATCTGGTCATCTGACTCCAGTGGAAACTGAACCAGAATGTAGTACGTGTGTGTTATATACGCAGATAGAGCTGAGATATGTTGTAGCATCTGGAAGCTATAAAACCTTTTCAAAATTTCCACCCTTCCAGGATACCAATTAGTTAATCTCTAAAGACAGTACATTCGGATTCCAAGTCCTGGTTTTCACAGACATTTTGTCTCTGGCTGCAGTCAGAACTGTAAGATGCAATCTTTATGGCCTAAGCCAGATAATTTAATTTCAGACTATTTTTCAAAGTTAGCTGTACTGAGATTAGTCTGTGTCTTCTGTTACAATATATTCATTTCAGCAGTTGCAATACAGTGTGACATACAGGTGTATTTCTTTTCTGTTCAGCAAGACCCACTGTTGCTACATTTTTAAGACAAGCAGCTTCAGAATTGCATTTTCAACACAAGCACCTGTACAATTCAGTTTGATATACAAATGACATATAATTCTTTACAAAAAAAAATTCTTTACACAACTCCAGCTAGCTATGCTGGCATATGTTACACATCCACTGCCCTGCTTCTCCTGGAATAGCTGACATTACCTCACATCATCACAAAGGCATTCAGATTTTTCCTTATTTAGATGACATGTTGATTCAGGCACCTTCTCTCATTTCTCTGTTACAGGCTCTGAAGTTCACTGCATCTCTTCTTTAAAGTCTGGGGTTCACTGTCAACTTCCAAAAGTCTGTCCTGACTCCATCTCAAGATCATGTGTATCTGGGCTGCAGGATTCTGACAGTGCCAGTGCTGGCCTTTCTTCCACCTCCAAAAGTTTTGTCCTTGATGGCTTTCTCTCGGTCTCTTCTTCCTGTGGCTGTCATTACAGCCAAAGAATTTCTTCAGGTCCTAGGATTCATGGTTTCTTCTGTTCCAATGCTCACTCTTGCCAGACTGCATATGTGGAAGCTTCAGTGGTACCTCAAGTCAGTTTGGCTTCAGAATTCACACCCTCTGGATTTCAGAGTAGTTCTCCTTCATAGTCACAAGCAGAAATTTTAGTGGTGGTTTCAGAAACTTAATCTTCTCCCCAGGCCTGCCATTTCAGCCTCCAGTTCCTTTTCAAGAACTGTTCACCAATGCCTCAGACATGGGGTGGGGGGCTTCTTGGGGTCACCTGAAGGTTCACAGTCTCTGCCTCCCATCAGAAGTTAGACTAGATGGGCATCAAAGAGATGAGAGCTCTGATTCTGGCCCATCAGCCTTTTCACCCCATGCTCTGTCCAGGCCCTTTGAAGATTTACACAGACAACACCACAGCTGGCTCTTCAGGCCTGGGATCTGGAGATCCGTTATTAGCTAACTCTTCAGGCAGTGTATATTTCTTCAGAGCACATTCTAGTGGCAGACTCTTTGAGCAGTTCCAAAACACAGACTCACAAAAGGAAGCTTTACAGAAACGTGTTTCTGGACAAAGTCCATCAGTGTGGTACTCCTAAGGTTGATCTTTTTGTCTCCTCTCTAAAGTGGCAGCTCCCTCTTTTCTGTTCCAGAGTACCATGCCATCTGACATGGAAGATGGATGCCCTTTCTTTTCCTTGGAAGGAGATGTTTCTCTGTGCCTTCCCTACCCTTCATCTTGTAAGAGTCCTGCAGAAGATTTAGCTGGACTCCACAAAAATCTTGCTAGTGACTCCCTTTTGGCTAAGACAACACTGGTTCTCCCTCTAATGCACCTGGCCAAAGGCAATCATCGCAGGTTACCTCACTGGGTTGGACCTCCTCACACAGGACAAGGCGTCACTCATCCACCCTCACTTGTCCACTCTTTAACTGACACTGGGTGATAAGGTTTTGACCCCTTTTAGGTACCTCTTTTCTGAGTATGTGCTCAGGGTTTTACAGGAGGCAAGAAAACCTGGAACCAGAAAGTCTTATGTCCAAATGGAAAAGATTTTCTGTCTGTGCCATGTTCGTAGCCATGACCCTTTTTCAGTGGGGTTCCCAATGGTTCTCTCCTATTTGTGTGAGTTGTTCCAGTCTGGCTTGGCCTATTCTTCTGTAAAGTCCGATTTGTAAGCTATTTCTGCCTGTCTGCCCTTGAATCCTCCGTTGACTTCTCATTTTGAGGTGAAACGTTTAGGCGCCCTGAATCTTGGCCCTCTATGGAGCCTATTCCTCTTCCTTGGGACCTTAATTTTGTTTTGGAAAAATTGACCCAGACTCCTTTTGAGCCTACAGTTTCAGCTTTTCAGCAATTCTCTACCTGGAAGACTGTCTTGTTTGTTCTTCTGCTTGGAGGGTTTCTGAGCTTCAGGCCCTTATGGCCGTTCTCCTTTTTTTCATTTTTCACAGAGAGAGGGTATCTCTTCGCACTAATCTTTCTATTGTGCCCAAGGTTGTTAATGAGTTATCCTTAAATCAGTCAGTACAACTCCCATCCTTTTTTTTCTTCTCTACAGTCTGCTAATGACATGATCCTGCATACCATGGATTTGCACAAACAGCTCAGATATTATTTGAATAAGACTAAGACCATTTGTAAGTCTGACTAGCTTTTTGTTTGTTTTCATTCCAGGACTTTGGGTTTAGCTGTTACCAAGCAAACCATCTTCTCCTGGATGTCTAAGACCATTTCCTTCTGTTGTTTTTTTCATGGCAAATGTCTGTCTACTTCAGTTAGAGCTCATTCCACTAGGGCTGTTGCTGCTTCTGGTGCTTTCTTCAAGGGTTTGGACACCAGTTCCAACCTTGAAGCTGCTACTGGGATTTCAGTGCATACGTATACTAAGCATTACAAATTAGATATGGTTTCTAGAGCCAGACCAGGTTTTGCTAGGGCTATCCTGCATGGGTTTGTTGAGGGCTATTCCCAGCCTTCCACCTCCCAGTCCGTTTCTTGAGCTTTTATACTCTCCCTAAGGTGAATAATACTGCAACAGTGATATAGAAGGACATAATATAGTTGTGTAAAGTCTTACCATAATAGTAGATGTCCTTCTCTTCACTGTTGCCGTATTCCCTCCATCCCTCTTTTTCTTTTGGGTTTTCATTTAGTTAATGTCCTGGCCAAGGGTCTCCCTTTTCTTTTTGCATTTTCTCCACTTGGATGTGCATAGTCTCCTTTTGTCCTATGGAGACTGTTCTCTACTGGGGCAATTCAGTTCTAGAGAACTGTTTCTGTACATCACCTTTATGCCCTACGTCCTGTGTGAGAAGAATACTTATGATATACAATGCATACAAGATCTAAAGGTTTGATATACTGGCCTGACAGTGGGCTGTCCTTGGCAGGAGATACCCAAGGTTAAGAATACTGCAACAGTGAAGAGAAGGACATCTACTATTATGGTAAGGTTTTACACAACTGTACCTTCTTCCTTCTTATGGAAATGGGCAGAAGCAAGCACCACAAGATTCTTCACAGACTGAATCTACTCAGACAAGAACGGGGTATTTAACATACTCCAATGTCACTCATTTGACTGCCTGGATAATAGGGTCTTAGTTCATTTTTGGGTACCTGTTTACTGAAGACATGCTACAAGTTCTAATAAAGGCAAGAAAGCCTGCTACTAGAAAGTCATATGTTAGCAAATAGAAATGTTTTTTTTAGGTGGTGCCAGCAATATAACCAACACTCATTCAGGGCTAGTTGTTCTCTGATTTTACAATATTTGTTTGAGTTACTATCCTATGGCCTTTCTTATTCCTCTTAGTATGTTCATTTATCAGACATTTTAGCATGTCTGCCCATGGACCCTCCTCTTTCAGTGGAGTCTCATGTCATAATATTCTTGAAAGGGGTTTTGCATAAGAGGACTCCAAGAAAACAGGTAGCCCCTCTTTAGGATCTTAATTTTGTGTTAGAGAAGCGAACACTTGCTCCATTTGAACAGGCTAATCTGGCTGACTTGAGGTTCTTAACATGAAAAGTAGTTAACCTCTGCAAGAAAGGGCATCTGAGTTGCAGGCTCTTTTAACAGTGAACACTTAACTCATTTTTCATAGGAACAGGGCTTCTTTGAGAACTAATCCTTCTTTCATGCCTAAAGTGGTATCTAAGTTTTCTTTGTCAAGCATGTCCAGGTCCCTGTTTTCTTTCCTGAACCTAAAAATGAGGGAGAATACCCCATACCGTGGATGTTCACAGACAACTTGGATACTAAGTCTTTCAGATCTTTGGCTCATTTCATAGGTGTATACTAGGCTAACAACCACTAGGGCCCTTAAAAGTCTAGCCATGCAACCCAAATGTAAAACATAAATTTGATTTATATTTAATTTATAGGAGATGATTTACTGATTGCCTCTGCCCATCAAAGACACAGGAGCCGTTAAAGGGGTGACTTTCCAATTATCCATCCATTGAAATAGGCAGAGCACGCCAGCAATGTATTCTGTGGGTCTTGTTCGGGTTTTCTCTCTTACCTGTCCTAATTTGTGGTCTTTGATGTTGTAGTATATCTGACACTGTTGCTTGGTTGATATTTGTACGATTGATGAACGTAAAATAATACAATCCATGCTGCCATTGTCATGTTTTTTTAATCAGATTAAAAAACTAGGTCTAGTACAGATTTGTTTGCCTGTTAATGTCTAACATAATCCAGCTAAGGCACTCTACAGCAGTGTGGCAAATGGCAAATATGCTAATGTATGCTCAGTCATGATGTGCACATTAGTATATTTTAAGAGGAATTTACATTGCTTATTTTTTTCAACAGTAAATAAGGTTAAAATGTCGACAGTGTTCCATTGCAACTCTTGATAAGTAATAAATGTAACAAACCTGTCTTGAACACTTAACATTTCATACATTTGCAGTGAGTAGAGTCTTAACAAAAAGTAGCACACTTATTGCTTTTTTTCAAATCTGATCATACATTTTTTTTCATTGTGTAGGTCTCCTCCTGTTTTTTAGAGGATTTGTAAACTATATGAAAGTGAGAAACATGTCAGATAGTACAGCAGCTGCTCACAGGGCAAGATTTTTCTTCCTTTACTGAAGGTAATAACTGCTTTTTGCTGTCATTCATTTTTGTGCATTTCTTTAGTACTTGGACAAATAATCTAATCATTTTGGCATTTCCTGTGTTTGTTAATGTATCATACTGTGACTTTGCATTGTACTTTAAATGCAGACAAGATGCTTTGGCATTCATTCTTTACCAGAGGCTCTGTATTTGACTAAACTTTAATGAAATAAAATGCAGGCTTAGCTCATCTGACTTTTAATATTTCAGGAACAGATGAAGTTACTGTTAGCAATGACCAGCTTCAGCTTTATTAATTTTGTCTATATGATAAACAATGGATTATAATGTATTTAAAACCTTTTCTGTAAATGGTAAACATCACAAAACTTTTTTTTTTTTTTTACTTTAGACATGTTGGCACATAAAAACAGACTACTTATATAAAATTTAGTTTCTGTAGGTTAGCTATTGGAAGAAAGCACAGAATGTAGTTGCAATTCTTTTATAAGTTTTTTTTTTGATGGATTTTCAGACACATGAATAGTGTGTGTAAACAGTTATACATAGAATGTGTATGTTTGACTTGTTTAACTATATAACACTTTGAAAATAATTTGAGAGTTGACAGAAGCTAAGAGTTAACACATTAAGTAGTTTAATAAGTTTTAAGAGGAGGCAGGTTTAAACTGCAGATACTGTAAACAGACCTCCCAACCATACCGATTTGCTCAGTTTTTACCGAGTTTTGGGGTCCAAATGAAGGGATGCCATGATTCCCGAGTGGCACCCCTTCAATTCCGATTCTTTTCTTATGTTTTTTCCCATTTTCGAATTTTGGCGCTTTAGGAGCTGATGTCATCACATGCGCGATGACGTCAGCTCCGTCAGGGCTATCAACCAGTCGGAAATTGAGCTTCCGGCTGCAAATGCGAGCAAACGGGAAATCGGCTTTCACAGCAGCAGCAGCACTCGTTGAATAACAGCTGGGAAAGCTTTACAGCAAGGAAATCTGCACTCGTTTAATAACAGCACTGTTGTTATTTGGGACTTAACAGCTGTGATTCCGTGAAAGTTTTACAGCACCCGATTGTTCAGCAGCATGCATTTGGGACTTAACTCGCTTTGGTTTAATAACAGCACTGTTTGGCATTTGGGACTAGCCGTGAAAGCTTTACAGCACTCATTTGTGCATTTGGGACTTAACTCGTTTTGTTAATAGGGAAATCCTAACATCAGCTCGGGGACTCAAGTAAGGGTGGGTGTGTGTGTCTGTGTCTCTGTCTGTGTCTGTCTGTGTGTCTGTGCCAGATATTATCCAGCTTGTTCAAAGTGGATAATCACACTGTGAGTGAGTCAGTGAGAGGATAAATGAAGTCTGACTAACCTTGAGTGATGACCACTTATACAGTTTAAATCGAAAACTTTTTCCCACTTCACCAAAACTAGCTTATCACCAACAGCTTAACTTGTGCAGGTAATAATCAGCTTTCTGATTGGAAAATTAAGCTAGCCCACCATTTCCCATATATAAAGAAAAAAAATGGTGGTCTCAGTACGTATTAGATGCTGCAGTAGTTGCTTCCCTTACCTTGGAAGCATGCTTAGGACAAATGCAAATTTGTACCAAATGGTAGAGTTGCCAGTTAATAGATCTTTAGGTTAATCTGTCTTCCTGACTGTGCAGGCCTCTACAGACATGCTAAGCTGTTCTCTGTTCCTCTGCACTGCTATTTTGGGTACAGCTGCACTGCCTTCCCTCATCCTGCTCAATGCCCATTGCAAAGAAAAAGAAAAAAGGTACTTGATTGGGGGGTGGGAAATCACTTCCATGCGAAAACCTGTGGTATCTGCACACCACTCAAATACTGTAATCAAATCTTGGAGTCATTGTATAGAAGAAGAAAAGTACAGTTGTGTACACTTACCATAAATGTAGATGTTAGAGTGTATTCACTGTTGCAGTCATTACATTTGGGTAATCTGCTGGCAGGTTGTCCTCAGTCGGCCTGATTAGCAAAGTCTTGGGTCCTACATCGGTTGCTGTCCCTTCTTCCATGAAGTCAGGTCATCAGGGGTATAAAACATGCAGCCGACACAATACCTCAGTTTTTCTTGCCCCAGATGTCAGGTGCCCCCCAAATGGGGAGCAAAAAAAAAAAAATATATATATATATGTATGTATGTATATATATATATATATATATATATATATATATATATATATATATATATATATATAAAATTTAAAACTCAAAAAATATACGTCCAAACAAAAGCAAATACACCCAAAAAGGCTTTTAAGCATAGTAAAAGAAAGTAGAGGTATTGTAAGAGAAAAACAGTGGGCTGGAGGGAGGGTAACCAGGACTGCAACAGTGAATGCACTCGAGCATCTACATTTATTGTAAGTGTACACAACTGTACTATGCTCTTCGTGTTTCACTGTTGCACTCATTACATTTGGGTAGATTCCCAAAGCTATGGTTAGGAGGATGGATTTATACAGCATTAGGACCAGCTATAAGGCCCTGCAGGACAGCAGTGGCAAAGCCAGCTCCGGATTTAGAAAAGAAGGGTAAATGGTAATGTTTGAACATATGAACTGAGCTCCAGGTAGCAGCTTCTAGAATGTCTCTGGTAGGAACACCTTTGAGAAAGGCTGCAGAAGTAGATGCAGCCCTGGTGGAATGAGATCTGATCCCTTGGGGAATAGTTTTACCATGGTGCATATAGCAGAAACGAATACAATGGTTATCCATTTGGAAATAGTCTGCTTTGAAATAGCCTTTCCCTCAGCCCCTGCAGCAAGTGCCACCAGTAGTTCAGATTTTCTTAGATATTTTGTCCTGTTTAAGTAAAATCTAAGTTGTGTGTGTACATCCAATGAATACCGAATCTGCTCACCCTTGTTCTGTGGATTGGGAAAGAAAGTTGGCAGATGAATGGTCTGATTAAGAGCCACACTGGATACCACCTTAGGCATGAAAGATAGTGGTCCTGAGAGACACCCTGTCCGCATAAAAAATAATGAAAGGCTGCACTGCCATAACAGCCTGTAATTCAGAAATCCTTCTAGCTGAAGTGACTGCTAAAAGGAAACTGTTTTCTAGGAGAGAAATTTTAGGTCTGCAGTAGCAGCTGGCTCAAAAGGAAGGGAGTGTGAGTTTTTCCAGTACAAAATTGAGGTCCCATGCAGGGGTTGGAGCTCTCCTGGGAGGTCTTACGTTTTTGGCCCCTCTGAGGTATTGCTTTAGCAAAGGATGAGAGAAGAGGGGAGGATCTGTGTTGTAATGAGCTGAAATGGCAGAGGCATAGATTTTTATGGAAGAAAAAGATAGGCCCTTGTGAAGCATCTCAGTTAAGTATTGTAAAATCTGAGGAATATTGGGCATTGCTGTGCTTATTCCTTGTGATTGGTTCCAGGCACAGAGTCTTTTCCATTTGTCAGCATAAGACTTTCTAGTACTAGGCCTTCTCGCCTCCAAAATGACATCCATCACAGGTTTCCTGAGGGATGCCAAGGGTGAATTTAGATGATTAGCCACGCTGCAAGATTCAGAGTTTGGAGCGGAGTGTGCAGAGTTTGGTTGTTCTGCTGAGACAGTAGGTAAGGTGTCTGAGGCAGGTGCCATGGTGGAAGGTGTGACACATTGCGCAGGAGTGGGAACCAGTGTTGGCGAGGACAGTCTGGAGCAAGGTTTGTCCTGTCTGACTTTTAGTAGAACTTTGGAGAGCAGAGGCAGAGGGGGAAAAGCATAGACTGTTAGGTTTTTCCAGCTGAATGATAGAGCATCCACTTTCCAAGCTTTTTTGTGATGAATTCTTGTGCAGAATTTGTCCAACTGATAGTTCTGGGGTGAGGCAAAAAGATCTGTGTCTGGACTCTCCCATTTGCATGTCAACATGTTGAAAATTCATGGTTCCAGTTTCCATTCATGTGGGTTCATAATATTTCTACTTAGTTCGTCTGCCAGAGTATTCAGCTTTCCTGGCAGGAATTGAGCTTGTAGTTGTATTTGATAAGTCAAGACCGTGTTCCACAATGCCATGGCTAATCTGCAAAGGGGGTAGGAATGTGTACCCCCCTGCTTGCTTATGTACCACATAACTGTGGTGTTGCCTGTCTTTATCATTAATTGTCCTGGATGAAGGTAGTCCTTGAAGGCTGTCAGTGCATTCTGTACAGCTAGCATCTCTTTCTGATTGATACGAAGGTCCATTTGCCCTGAATGCACTTCCCTGCCAGATGAGCCCCCCCAAGCATAGTCTGATGCGTCTCTAGTTAGGGTTTGGGCGGCAGGGGGTGGAGTGAATCACAGTCCCTTGTTTTGGTGGCAGGCCTCTGCTCACCGTAGGAACTCTAGTTGCAGGCAAGGTATGATAGGAATCATTGTTTCCAGGCTGTGATAATGTTGACTCCATAAACTTTTAAGTACCACTGAAGTTTCCTCATATGCAGTGTTGCATATGGAATTAGAAAAATGCAGGAGGCCATGAACCCCAAGGCTTGCAGAATTTGTCTTGCAGATAGCAGAGTTTTTGTGGCCACCTGTTTGAAGTAAGTCACCAATTGAATTTTTCTTTTTTGGCGTAAGGTAAGTCATCTGGGCAGTTGTATTCAAGCTTGCACCCAGTAATTTAATTTTTTGAGAGGTTACCAGTTGAGATTTCTTTTCGTTTATGGTGTACCCTAGACAAGTTAGAACCCTTTTTACAAGCACCAGATGCTTTAGAAGAATGTCCTTGTTTTCTGCCTGAATTAGACAATCGTCCAGGTATGGATATATTTGAATATTTCTTTGCCTGCAAAATGCAGTTACTGGAGCCAGGCACTTTGTGAAGACCCTGGGTGCAGTAGATAAGCCAAAGGGCAGTGCAGAGAACTGGTAATGCAAGTAACCTGCTTTGAAGCGGAGGTATTTTCTGTAAGATTCCCTGATTCGGACATGCAGGTAAGCCTCTTTTAAGTCTAGAGTTACCAACCAAGCATCTTTGCCTAGCATAGGAAGTAACTGTTGGAGAGTCAGCATCTTTAATTTTGGAATGTCCGGAAATGTGTTTAGAGTAGACAAGTCCAGAATTGGATGCCATGGTTTGTCTTTTCTGGGTACCAGAAAAAGTCTTTAATAAAAACCTTGTCCCTTTTGCTCTTCTGGTACTGGTTGAATAGCCCGCATGTTCATGAGGGACAGAACTTGTTTCTGGGCCTCTGCCCACTGATTTGAGGGCAGGTCTGGCCATCCGTTTGGGATTGGCAACGTGTGGAAATGAAATCTGTATCCCTGGGCTACTGTATTTAAAACCCATTTGTCCTGGGTTATAAGTTGCCAGTTTTGTGCATGAAGTGCCATTTTTCCCCCCCAAAGGGGGCGGCTAAAAGGTAAGTGCTTGGTGAGTGTAGAGGGAAGTCATTGAGACTGTTTACCATAGGGCGGTGCCTTGTTGTTTCCAGATTTGGAGGTGGAGGCACCTCATTGTTTTATTCTAAAAGTCCCTTGTGACTGAAACCTGGAGCCTTTGGAATGTCTGGGTTTGCCTTGAGTGGCTCTCTAAGGGACTGGAAAGGACCAGTTCTTAGTAGGCCAGTGCCTACTAAATCTTGGAGGTTGCACTTGTACGAAATCTTTCACAGTTTGCATAGATTTAGCTTTATCTTCCATGTTTTTTAAAACTTCTTTAGCCTTATTACCAAAGAGACGGTCCTGTTGTAAAGGAGCATCCAACAATTTTGCTCTAACATGATCAGGCAGAGTTTGCTCTTTGAACCAAGCATGCCTTCTTGGCACAGACCCAGTTACAGCAGCCCTGCAAGAGGCCTCCAAAGGATCAAAACCACATTGCAAAGTATGTTTTCCAACTTGTTCAGCTGAATGTAATAAATCCTGTAAATCTTTATTTTCCACACAGTGAGAAATTAACATAATTTCTGTTTAAGTAGTCCCATGATATGCTGTTGATATTTAAGCATATGAAATTGACAGTTTAAAGCCCTGATTGGCAAGGTTGCAGAAGTGTAAACATTCTTACCCCATCTATCCAGCACCCTGGAATCTCTATCAGAAGGGGTAGGATTTTTAGCAGTAGAGGCCTTAATGCCCTTGGGACCCTGAGAAATGGTTTCAGGATCAGCAACAGGATTTTTGAAAAGGAATTTGTGGGAGTCAGGAACCCTGTAGTATCTGTCTGGCTTACAAGGAGCTGGAGGCAGAGAGTCAGGAGCCATACTAGATTCTGTAAAAAACATCATCAACAATGTCTAGAACAGGAGGTATAGCCAAAGGCCTAAGCTGAGGAAGAAGAAAATCCCTAAGTCTCTCTCTAGATTCAGAGAAATCCTGACTTCCCTAGTGGAAATGTTCCCTAAAGTTGTGTAAAGTTTCCTCAAAAGAAAAATCTTCAGGGGGAGAAGTAGAAGGAATGGAATCTTCTGCATCGGAGTCCTCTTAAGTAGGTATAGGCAAATCCTGTTCATTGGAAGAGTCAGAAGAAATAGAATCTTGTTCAGAAGATTCATAATCAATGTCTTGCCTAGTCCTCTTAGAAGGAGGGGGTTGGCTACCCCTCATCAGAGTAATTAAATCTTCAGCCTTTTCGATCATTTATTTTTTAGGCATAGGGGCCTGCACATGTGGCCCAGGCCTTGGTTTTTTAGACGCAGATTTAGATTTTGGTGTTAGTTTTGAAGATGGCATCAGTCTAATATACAAATCTGTAGGCCTGAAAACACCCTCAGAAGCCGGTGCCTGCACAGCGGCTCCGGACCCATCTAAGGTAGAGACATCCGCGGGTTCCATAATTGAAGCATCTCGCGGCATACCAGACTCCGAATGGGTCTCAGTAGAGGCCTGTGAATCAGAAGTAGCGGGTATCAGGGGCTGCAAAAGTGCCTCACTGAGTACCGGCGAACTGGCGACTGGCTTAGAAGTGTCGTCGTCAGTTTTGGACCTCGACAGTCTGTCTGTCTTTATCTTTGCGTTTTTTAGGTATTCCAGTAGTCTGATTGCTAACCAACAACATTTCTGGATAATTAAATCGTGAGCCAAAATATTTAGAAGCAAAAATATACCGACGTTTAATAGTGCGTTGATTAAATTTAGCACAAAACCAACAGCAAGGTACGTTGTGGTCAGGGCCTAGGCATGGAATACAATACAAATGAAAATCCTTATGAGGTATTTGCTTCCCACAAGTAATGCAATTATTAACTTTTACTGACCTCGGTAAGGAGCAAGAAAAAGTTTCCCCAATGGGGTACTTCGATTTTAGTTGAAGACTCAAAAACAAAAATTTCAGGAGTCTGCCGACCAGCACTTGCGAACTGCTTCTGCTTTGGGCACCGCACGGCATGAAAGACTGATGTAATGGCGTCGGCTGCATGTTTTATACCCCTGACGACCTGACGTCTTGGAAGAATGGACAGCAACCGATGCAGGACCAAAGACTTTGTTAATCAGGCCGACTGAGGGCAACCTGCCAGCAGATTACCCAAATGTAATGACTGCAACAGTGAAACATGAAGAACATCTGTTTATGCAGTGACCACCCTCAAAGATTAATTCACAGCCTTACTTATAGTCACACTATGTAAGAATACTTTCAAATGGCCACTAATATTTCTTCCAGAATTAAGACATCATAATAGTTTGTATACCTTTACTTATCTGAGCCCTAATACTTCTTAAAAACAAACAATTGCATGCACTGGATGTCCTTTGTAATACACCTGGTGGCTAGCGGTACTCAGTCTCAAACCCTGTACCCTGGGTATAAGGTAAAAAGAGCCTAATGTCCCTAGCCACCAACACTTGTGAATTTTCTGTTCTTTTCTTCATAAACTCTGTGGTTTCAGGATGTTTGTGACAAATCACTGAAGGTTGAATTTATTGATTAATGACAGGCATTTGAATTTCAGACTTCAGTTTTCTAAGTTTATAAGATAAGTATTTAAAAATTGTACCTACTTTGGGGCAAGTTTCAGTATTCCTATCCTTTGGGAAACAAGCTGCTGATTTGGCATAGTGGTATGTTGCTCTGACTGTAGTGCACAGAGTCATGTGTTCAAGACTTGCCAGTGAAATGCATGGTAGTAACACAACATTTTATTCTAGCAATTTTCCAAAATTATACAAGCATTATTTAAAATGTGTCCTTGGTTTTTGTCCCCCCTCCCCAAAAAATAAAAACTTAAATTGAAAATGAGTGCAAGAAGCTGTGCAAGATTCCTATGCCGTACTCTGTTGTCATTCTATTTTTATATGTATTTTTTGTGTGTGTGTGTGTAAGTAGACTTTTACGATGGAAATGTTCTGAATTGGGCAGTTTTGTGATTACTGGTTCATGCATTTTGTTTCATTGCCTACTGAAAAAAATGTTCAAACAATCCATTTAAAATGTGCTGTAACTAAGTGTGCTGTATTATACAAGGGAAGGAATATAATTTAGCAATTTTCTAAGTTTATAAGATCAGTATTTGAAACTTGTCCCCATTTTGGGGCTGTATTCCCCCATTATTGGCTTCTCCAGGTTTTTTCTGCTAAGAGGTTGAGTATTATGGTGAGAAGAGAGAACTGGGTTCACTAAATGATGGAGCCATTTAAGTTTCAGTCTTCCTATCTTTTGGGAAACAAGCTGCTGATTTGGCATAGTGGTACATTGCTCTGACTGTAGTGCACAGACCCCTGTGTTCAAGACTTGCCAGTGAAATGCATGGTGGTAACAACATTTTATTCAAGCAACTTTAAAAAATTATACAAGCAGTGTTTAAAATGTGTCCCTGGTTTTTGGCGTTTTGTCCCACCCCTCCAAAAAAAAAAAAAAAACTTAAATTGAAAAGAAGTGTATGTGCAAGATGCCTATGCCTTACACTATTGTCATTCTATTTTTATATGTATATTGTGTGTGTATGGAAGTAGACTTTCATGATGGAAATGTTCTGAATTGGACAGTTTTGTCATTACTGTTTCATGCATTTCGTTTCATTGCCTACTGAAAATGTTCAAACAAATTTAAAATGTGCTCTAACAAGTGTGTTGTATAAGAAATATAATTTACTAAAGTCAGGAAGGTGCATCAAAGAACACATGCATGTTTCTTGTTTTGTGTGCAAGGGGCCAGTGATTTGAAAACAACTCAAAGGTAATCTTTTGTCCACCACTGGCCATATGCATTTTCTTTGGATGTGGTGTAGGTTTCAATGCTATTTTAATGAATGCGAGTTTCAAGGGCAGAGAAGTTTTAATGCCAAGTCTATTTTCATTGTGAGACAGTGTTGCTTTGTTTAACAGATGTCTATTGGTGTTTGGGCATTGTGCTGTAAAGTGTAAAAATAAAATCCAAATAATCATTGTAAAAGTAAAGCAGTATGCACACATTAGTGTTTATGGTAAATGGGGCAAAATAGTCAGGTAATGGGGCATTGGAATGGCTACAAGGGGACTCTGGTGCCATATTTTTAGTCTGTTCTTCAGTTTGCACGAAAGTTGGTATCCCACAATTCCATTGGAGTGGACAGGGTTACATAATTATGTATGCACATTTTATGTTAAACAGCGTACAGATTTGTACATATTTTCATGGGCCTTGTCCAGATTTTTGATGTTTCAAGGTTGAGAGGTATGACTGTAAAACAAACTTATCTTAAAGTACTTTATTGCTCTCAGTGGCATATCCAGCAAATATTAGCTTGTCAGGTGTGGTGAAGCCACGTGAATGCTTTCATTCAGCAATACTATGGATGCTTAGCCCGTGTAAAAAGGAAACATGATAGTAACCCAAATCTGCCAGAATCTCTCCACTTCATTTCTCATCTGTGCTAAGGCTAGTTCATCATGAGAATGACTGAAGTAGTTACCAACATTTGCAGTCTGGGAAGGTTCCTCAGTTTTCCACTGCCCGGTGATGGACTTTTTTTTCTTGTAACTAGCAGTATTATAGACAATATCATTTGTGGGGGGGGGGGGGTATTCAGGGGAGAACTCTTAACACATCTAGGTCTTTGTGGGTATTAGGATTTATGGTTTCATTTTTCTCCTGTTATTCTAGAACCCCTTCCAGAAATTCTAGGATTGAGGGTAGTTCCAAGTTATATGGTTCCAATTTGGCTCAAAGTCATCCTTATGAATTTACCAGCATTGTGGGTGTACTGTTTCTACTGACTGAAACCAATTTTGTTGTCAAAAACAAATGATACAGGCACTTCTAAGCAAATAATTTCATTTTGTGGTTGCAAATATTTAAATGGATTTCGCACTACAGGTTGCATTTGAGCATCTGTCAATCTGTGCCCTCTATTGTGTATGTATAGCTGTTGTACTGTTGCGATTGGGTTAAAATGCAACTTTACAAGGGCCTGATAGTGGGAAATGCGTTAGTATTTTTTTTATTTCCATCATGCTTTATGGACATTTCATTCAGTTTGTTACTGATACCCACTTTATCCAGTACAGGGGTGCAGATAGCATTTTCAGGACTAATGTTTCAGTACATCAAGTAACCTTTCTCCAAGCCAGAAATGCTGTAGACTGATGACTTGCTTCAGTAAAATGAGCCAGGACTCTGGGAATGTTATCAGAAGCATTTTTCCCAAGATTTTTCATTCATTGGATTCGCTGTATTAAAGAGCAGGTGGGGGAATCTGTGGATTTGCCCTCACAGAGGAAAACCTTTTTGAGATATACTATTGCTTTTGTAACAAATTTATCCCTGTTATGTTAGAATAATAAGATTGTCACTTAATCACTGTCTACGTAGTGATTTTGACCAAAACATGTATTTTTTTTCCTGAGAATGTTTGTGTGTGTGTGTACTGCTGTTGACAGTAAAAACTTGATTTCAGCAAAACCGCCAAAGTAAACATGTCTACTCAGAAACTGAACCTCTGTGTACAACATAGAATATTAAAATTTGTTTTATGAAAGTTTCTCTTTTGGCAAACTGGACAGCTAAATTATGGGTGAGTTTTAGATGTTCATCGCTTTTCACTGTTGCAGTCATCACTGTAGGGTTCTTCCTGCCGGCAGGCAGTCCTCGGTCGGCCAGAATCCCAAAGTCTGGGTCCGGCGTCGGCTGTTCAGTCATGCTCCCTGACGTCAGAGCGCCAGGAGTACAAAGCTGCCAGCCGACGCCATGTTCTCCAGTCTTTCTTGCTGTGCGGTGAAAGCGCAGTTCGCGAGCGCCAGTCGGCTGACTCCTGATATTTTTTCGTGCTTCAGTCCGAAGACTGACTTCTTCTTCTCAAAGCTAAGTACCCCGTTGGGGAAACTTTTTTTCTTGCTCCAGTCCGATGTCAGAAAAAGTTAATAATTGCATTTCTTGTGGGAAGCAAATACTTCATAAGGATTTCCATTCTTACTGTATTCCTTGTTTAGGCCCTGACCACGACGTAGCTAGTTGTCAGTTTTGTGCTAGATTTAACCAACGTACGATTAAGCGGAGGTACAATTTTGCTTTTCACTACTTTGGTAGGTGATTTAATTATAAAATGTTGTCGGACACGCTTCCGACTGCCCGGAGTTCACAAACGACGCAAGGATAAGGACAGGCCTCCAAGGTCCAAATCAGACGACGTTACACAACCATAGCCAGCTTCAAGTTCGACCATCGTCAGTGAGGCGCTTTCGCAGCCCCTGTCATCGGCCATTTCAGAACCGATAGCTGAAACGGACTCTGACGAGGAGCCAACTAGGCCTTTGAGCACTCCAGCTGCAGGACCTTCGGACAATGCTCCCTCGGATGGGTCCGGAGCCGCTGTGCAGGTACCGGCTTTCGAGGGGATTTTCAGGCCTACACAGCTTCTGATAAAGGCAAAACCAAGGACAAAGACTCCTCCTAAATCTAAGACACCAGCCCAGGCCTCTTCTGATCCGGGACCCAAATCACAGAAACAGTTACTTAAAATAGCGTAGGACTTGCTAACCATGATTAGGGGTTCACATCCCCTTCCAGACAAAAGACCAAGGCAGGAGTTGGACTATGATTCTTCTGATCAGGCATCTATTTCTTCAGTGTCTTCCTCTGAACAGGAATATTCTTTCCCTCCTTATGAGGATTCTTATGCTGAGGAATCTATTCCATCAGCTTCTCCCCCTGAGGATTTTTCTTTTGGGGAAACTTTACATGACATGAGGGAGCATTTTCACTGGGAGGGACAGGAGTACTCGGAATCTAAGAGAAGGCTCAGGGATTTCCTTCTTCTTCCCCAACATAGACCCCTGGCTATTCCTCCTATTTTGGATATTGTGGCTGATGCTTTTTCTGAGGCTAATTTAACTCCTGACTCCTTTCCTCCAGCTCCAGGTAAGCCCAACAGATTTTACAGGGTCCCTGACTCCCACCAGTTCCTTTACAAAAATCCTACTGCTGATCCAGAAACCATTTCTCAGGGTCCTAAGCCTTAAGGCTGCCTCTGCTAAAAATCCTATTCTGACAGATAAGGATTCCAGAGCTTTGGAGAGAGGGGGCAAAAAGTGTAAACTTCTGCTACTTTATCGATTAGGGCTTTAAATTGCCAATTTCATATGCTAAAATATCAGCAATTTCTACTGTCTGTTATGAAACAAAAGTTAGGCACCATTTCTGCATGTGCAGATAATAAGGAATTACATGATGCATGCTACTGAACAAGTGGGGAAGCATGGTTTACACTGTGGATGTTCATCGTGCATACAGCTGCAGTCATAACAGATGGTTTCTCCTGCCGTCAGGCGGGTCCTCGGTTGGCCGAATTCCAAAGTCTAGGTCCGGCGTCGGTTGTCGTCGCTTCTTCCCTGACATCAGTGTGACAGGGGTATAAAGGAACCAGCCGACGCCATTTTCTTCAGTCTTTCTTGCCGCGCGGTGCCCGAAGCAGAAGCAGTTCGCAAGTGCCGGTCGGCCAGCTCCTGAAATTACGAAATTTGGAAACTGAAGTCTTCTTAAAAGCTAAGTACCCCGTTGGGGAAACTTTTCTTGCCTCAGACCGATGTCAGACAAAGTTAATAATTGTATTTCTTGTGGGAAGCAAATACCGCATAAGGATTTCCATTCCCTCTGTATACCTTGTTTAGGCCCAGACCACGACGTCTCGGTCTGTCATTTTTGTGCTACATTCAACAAACGCACTATTAAGCGTTGGGCGGAGTTCGCCCGGTATTATTTTGGGAAAGCATTTAACTATACTATGTCGTCGGATACTCCGACTCTGGTTTTGTCTAAAAAAACGCAAAGACAAGGACCGACACACGAGGTCCGTGGCCTCTACCGACACCACGCCAAAGCCGACTACACGTGGTCCGGTTCTCAGTGAGGTGCCTACGCAGCCTCTGATTACCAACGACACGCTCCTCGGCCCACACCCCGACTACAGATACCGAAGCTACTCTTGGCATTGAAACTCAGAATGTGGACAGGTCCACCTCCACTCAAGGTGTCTTCAGACCTTCCTCTTCTTTCTCCATCAAGGCTTTCACAAAGTCTAAAGCATCCTTGCACCCTAAGAGACCAGCTACACAGGGCCCATCTACAGGCCCCATGCCTAAAAAAACAGATGCTTAAAATGGCTGAGGATTTAATTACTCTAATCAGAGTTTCTCAGCCCCCACCGGACAAAAGGCCCAGAGTGGAGGAAGATTCCCCCTCCTCTGACCAGGGCTCCATTATTTCAGAGCATTCTGATGATGAGGAACATTCTTACTCCCCTTTTGAAGACTCTGATGCGGAGGAGTCCATCCCTTCTGTATCCCCCCCCTGAGGATTACTCATTTGGGGAAGCTTTGCATACCTTAAGGGAACACTTCCACTGGGAAGGCCAGGATTATTCAAATTCCAAGAAAAGGCTCAGGGAATTTCTCTTGTTACCTCAGCATAGGCCTCTGGCTATACCTCCTGTCTTGGACATCCTAGATGATGTTTACTCGGAGGCCTGCCTTAACCCGGACTCTCTACCCCCAGCTCCAGTTAAGCCAAACAGGTACTACAGGGTTCCTGACTCACACCAATTTCTTTACAAAAGCCATGCTGCTGACCCAGAAACCATCTCACAGGGCCCCAAGGAAGTTAAGGCCTCCATTGCCAAAAATCCATTGCCCTCCGAGAGAGATTCCAGATCCTTAGAAAGGTGGGGGGAAAAAAGGTATATACCTCGGCTACCTTATCCATGAGGGCCTTAAACTGTCAGTTTCATATGCTAAAATACCAACAGTTTTTGTTATCACAATTGAAGAGTAAAATGTCACAACCTGAACAACCAGACTTGGAGTTGCAGGATTTGATGCATAGTGCAGAACAAGTGGGTAAGCATACCTTACAATGTGGTTTTGATGCTCTAGAGGACTCATGTAGAGCTGCTGTTACAGGATCAGTCATACGTAGGCATGCCTGGCTCAAGGAACAAGCCTTGCCTGATCATGTCAAAGCTAAATTACTAGACGCCCCACTTCAAAAGGATGTACTATTTGGTGCTAATGCTGAGGAGGTATTAAGGAAAATGGAGGAAAAGGCTAAATCAATGCAAACTGTGAAATAATTTCTACAGGTTCAACCCCCACGTTTTAGTTAGAAATTGGCCTTCCAAAAACTGGTCCTTTCCTGCCACAGATGGACCCCAAAGAGGCAGATACAGGTGCCCGAGGGGCAGAGGACAATCCCAAGGATCGTATAGAGGCAGACAATGGCAAGCCCCTACACAAAGAGGTGATGAGGACAACTCACAATCTTTCAGAAAGCAAACCCAATGACTTTCCCCTTTGCATGCCAACCAGGTTTCAAATGGCAGCCCCGTTAGGAGGAAAGCTGGCATTATTTTCAAAAAATTGGCATGTTGTCACAAAGGACAAATGGATCTTGGACATTATAAACAGAGGCTACAAATTCCATTTTCACACCCTTCCAAAAATGAGAGGCATGCCAAACCTGCCACACAATCAAAGGGCAGAGGCACAAAAGCAAATTACAGATCTCATAAACATGAAAGCTATTCAAGAGGTACCTACGCACGAACAAGGTCAAGGTTTTTATTCCAGGCTATTTCTGGTGCTGAGGAAGGGAAAAGATTGGAGACCTATTTTGGATCTATCCATCCTAAACACATTTCTACTCGTACCAAAATTCAAGATGCTCACTCTACAGCAACTTCTTCCCATGCTGGGCAAGGAGTCTTGGCTGGTAACATTGGACCTCGAGGAGGCATACCTGCATGTCCCAATCAGACAAAATTGCAGAAGGTACCTCAGATTTCTTGCAGGTTCAACTCATTATCAATTCTCCGCATTTCCCTTTGGCTTATCTATTGCGCCCAGAGTATTCACGAAATGCCTGGCATCAGTAATTGCCTACTGCAGACTTCAAGGGATACAAATATACCCCTATTTGGACGACTGCCTGATCCAAGCGGACAGCAAGCACATTCTTCTGAAACATCTGGCTTATGTAATAATGTTATTGAAATCTCTGGGATACACAGTCAACTAAAAGAAATCAAGGCTAATACCTTCTCGGAAGATAATTTTCCTGGGTGCCAATTTGGACACAAACATCCAGATGGCCTACCTCACGCCAGAGAAGCAGGGGCAACTAATACAATACTTCAGAACACTAGCAAATTGCACCAGGCTGACTGCAAGGAAAATCCTGCAGGCTCTGGGATTCATGGCATCTTGCATCTTACTAATCCCATGTGCAAAGCTGCACATGAGGAAACTACAATGGTACCTGAAAAACATATGGTCTCAACACAGCCACAGTTTGGAAACAATAATACCACTAATTCCATGTCTGCAAAAGGAATTTCTGTGGTGGGCTCAAGCATGTCAAACAAACACAGGTCTTCCATTCAGCAAGCCTCAAGCAAATCAAGTCATCACAACAGACACCGCGGACTACGCCTGGGCACATGACAGATCGGTGCATTCAGGGCAAATGGTCCCAAAAAAAAAGCACCTTCACATCAATCAAAAAGAAATGCTAGCAGTAATAAATGCTATTATAGCTTTCAAGGACCTTCTACAACCAGGTCAATTATTGATAAGAACGGACAACACCACAGTTATGTGGTACATAAACAAACAGGGAGGAACACATTCTTACCCCCTATGCAGACTGGCCATGTCACTTTGGAACATGGCCATGGACTTACAAATGGAACTACAAGCACAGTACTTGCCAGGCAAGGAAAACACGCTGGCAGACAACCTAAGCAGGAAAATGACAGATCCACACGAATGGAAATTGCATCCAAAAGTTTTTACAGAAATAATCCAAGAATGGGGAAGGCCAGACATAGATCTCCTTGCCTCCCACAAGAATCATCAATTGACAAAATTCTGCTCAAGGATCTTCCATCCAAAGGCCTGCAGAGTGGACGCTCTTTCTTTCAGTTGGACATCAATGACAGTTTATGCCTTTCCTCCTCTTCCTCTGCTGCCCAAAGTTCTATTAAAGACCAAAGCAGACAGACCAAAGATGATTCTCATTGCTCCGGACTGGCCAAGGCAACACTGGTACCCACTCCTGAGGTGCCTGACGCATTCCCCACCATGGACCCTGCCTCTATTGCCTCTTCTTCTGACTCAGCACAGTTTCAAAACTTCACAGCCAGCTAAAAACACTCAATCTAGCCGCATGGAAGATTCCTTAGCATCTCAACAGGCCCTACTCTCCAAGGAGGTGCAGGATGTCATTTTGGAGGCCAGAAGGCCATCAACTAGAAAAGCTTACTCTGCAAAATGGAAACATTTTTGTGTCTGAAATGAGAAAAAGGGGCAGGATCCTGGAAAACTGAATTTACCTCAAGTACTACAATATTTGGCTGAACTGCTAAGCAGTGGACTTTCTCCTCCATCAAAATACATGCCTCAGCCATTTCTGCAGAATACAACACTGATCCACCTTTATTCTCTCACCCTCTCTTAAGACAGTTCCTCAGAGGGGCTAAGAATTTAAGGCCACCAAGGAAACAACCAATACCTACCTGCTTGGGATCTTAATTTCATTCTGGAAAAATTGACCTTGCCTCCCTTTGAGCCAGCTGCCTCATCAGATTTGCAATATTTGTCCTGGAAAACAGCTTTCCTTCTGGCTATCACCTCAGCTTGTAGAGTTTTAGAACTACAGGCTCTCATGGCTGTCCAGCCTTTTATCATCTTCCATCAGGACAGAGTTTCCTTACGAACCAACCCGTCCTTTATGCCTAAAGTGGTATCCAGGATAGCTTTAAATCAGGCCATACATTTACCTACTTTTTATCCTAATCCTCAAAACAAAGGGGAGAGATTACTACATTCCTTGGACATCCACAGACAGCTGCGTTATTATTTGGACAGAACAAAGCCTTTCAGAAAATCAGAACAGCTCTTTGTGGCCTATGCGGTAGGAGCTCAAGGGAAGCCAATTTCCAAACAGACAGTCTCAAAATGGATAGCCCACTGCATACACTTTTGCTATTCCTTTCATGGCAAAACTGTTCCTACAGGCATTAGAGCTCATTCCACCAGGGCCACAGCCACCTCTGCAGCCTTCCTCAGAGGAGTTCCTACCAAGGATATTTTGGAAGCAGCCACTTGGAGTTCTGTGCATACCTTCTCCAAGCACTACAACCTACCATTATACTCCAAATCTAGAGCAGGCTTTGCCACTGCAGTCTTGCAGGGCATTTTGGCTCCTCCTAGTTCCAACTAGTGCCTTCCACCCCTTTCTTAGCTTTGGGATTCTACCCATCTGTTATGACTGCAACTGTATGCACGATGAACATAGTACAGTTTTGTACCTACCATAAATGTAGATGTTCGAGTGCTAATACAGCTGCAGTCCAGGTTTCCCTCCCTCCTTCCCCTCTTGGGGCAGGCCTATAGGCTAACACATCCTCATACAACCTGATTGGGGTTTTCATTTATGATGTATTTGCTTGCAACTACTGTATTTTGATTATATAGCACTGCATTATCACACAAATTTATTATTGCCTTCCTTCTGGGGGCACCTGACATCTGGGGCAAGAAAAACTGAAGAAAATGGCGTCGGCTGGTTCCTTTATACCCCTGTCGCACTGACGTCAGGGAAGAAGCGACGACAACCGACGCCGGACCTAGACTTTGGAATTCGGCCGACCGAGGACCCGCCTGACGGCAGGAGAACCCATCTGTTATGACTGCAGCTGTATTAGCACTCTAACATCTACATTTATGGTAGGTACAAAACTGTACTTTTTGATGCCCTGGAGGCTTCTTGCAGGACGGCTGCCTCTGGCACAGTCATTAGAAGACATGCTTGGTTAAAGGAACAAAACTTACCTGATCAAGTGAAAGCAAAGTTATTGGATGCTCCTGTTCAGCATAATGTTTTGTTTGGGCCTATGGCTGAAGAGGTAATAAAGAAAATGTAGGATAAGACAAAATCCATGCAAACGGTTAAGGATTTCTTACAGGTTCAGCCCCCTAGATTTAGCAGAAATTGGCCAAGAAAAAATTGGTCTTTTCCCAGCTCAGACAGGTCTCAGAGGGGTAGATATAGGCACACCAGAGGGAGGCCTCAAACACAGGCCTCTTACAGACCTAGACAAAGGAGTGCTTCCACCCCCAGGGGTGGAGAGGACAGACCTCAATCATTTAGAAAACAGGCTCAATGACTCCCCTTGCATGGCTCCAGGAACTTCTCTCTTGGATGCCCCTGTAGGAGGAAAACTCTCTCTTTTTCAACAAAATTGGACTTACATAACCCAAGACAAGTGGGTTCTGGATGTAGCTTCAAGAGGTTACAAATTCCACTTTCATACCTTGCCAAGATCAAACGGATGGCCAGACCTTCCAAAACACCAATGGTCCGAGGCATTAAACCAGGTGGGATCCCTCATGGCTATGAGGGCCATAGAACTGGTCCCACAATCAGAGACGGGGCAGGGCTTTTACTCAAGGCTCTTTCTAGTTCCCAGAAAGCAAAACTCATGGAGACCCATCCTGGATCTGTCAGTCTTAAATACTTTCCTGGAGATACCAAAGTTCAAAATGCTTACTCTGCAGCAGCTCCTGCCAATGTTGAGCAAAAATGCATGGATGGTGACATTGGATTTAAAGGAGGCTTACCTTCACATCCCTATCAGACAGGAGTGCAGAAAATACCTCCGATGTCCTTCAAGGATGCATCTGCAGTCATCACATATGGGTTGTCCTGCCTCAGGCAGCCCTTCGGTCAGCCGGCTTCCAAAGTCTGGGTCTGGCCTCTGCTGATGTCGCACTTTCCCCGACGTCCGAGCGTCTGGGGTGTAAAAACATCAGCCAACGCCATCTTCCTCAGTCTTTCTTGCCGCGTGGTGCCCAAAGCAGAAGCAGTTCGCAAGTGCCGGTCGGCCAGCTCCTGTGATTCAGCTACCGAAGACTTTGAAAAAGCTAAGTACCCCGTTGGGGACTCTTTCTTGCCTCAGCCGATGTCAGATAAAGTTAATTGTTTAACTTGTGGGAAACAAATACCTCATAAGGATTTCCACTCTTACTGCCTCCCCTGCCTAGGCCCAGACCACGATGTCTCGGCCTGCTCAGCCTGTGCTTCCTTCAACCAACAAACTCTTAGACGTCGGTCGGAGTTTGCAGAGGAGTTTTTTGGGGCTAGTTTTGCTTATAAGATGCCGTCAGAGACTCCGACTTCGCATTTAGTTAAACGGAAGGACAAGGACCGGCACACGTGGACCGCGGTTTTGGCTGAAACCACGGTCAGGCCTACCGCGAGTGTCTCTGTCTCGGCTGAAACAGAGTCCTTGGTACTTCCTATTACCGAAACCACAAAACCGACTACCTCGGCCCCGGAGGCCCCGGCCGAGTCGGTCATTGAATTACCTACTGAAACCGGTGGTCAGAAACCTTCCGACACCATTCCTTTAGATAAGTCTACTCCTGCATGTGGTGCAGCCAGACCCCCTGCTTCCATGTCCATTAAGGCTTTCTCCAGGGCTAAAGCTGCTAAACTTACTAAGGCTTTGCCTCCCAAGGTTCCCTCTCAGAGACCTTCTACTAGCTCTCAGATTCTTACCCTAGCAGAGGATCTGATCTCATTAATTAGAGGTTCCCAACCTCATCCGGACAGGGCTCTCAACCACCTCCAGACAAAAGGCCCAGGGTTGAGCCCTCTGATCCCCAGTCCTCAGATGAGTCCACGGATGGCTCTGCTCTGTCAGACCACCAGGAGGAGGCTTATTGACCTCTGAGGATTCTGATGCTGAAGAATCTATTCCCTCGGCCTCCCCTCCTGAAGAGTTTTCCTTTGGAGAGACATTACACTCTATGAGAGAACATTTTCAATGGCAGGGTCAGGAATTCTCTGATTCCAGAAAGAGATTAAGGACCTTTTTACATTTACCTCAGCATAGGCCCTTAGCTATACCTCCTGTTTTGAATGTCATTGATGATGTGTACTCTGATGCTAGTACTGCCCCTGACTCTCTCCCTCCGGCTCCTGCCAAACCTGATAGGTACTACAGGATCCCGGACTCACATCTACACCTGTACAAGGCCCACTCTGCTGATCTAGAAACTATTTCCCAGGGCCCAAAAGGGGTTGCAGCTGCCACTGCTAAAATCCTCTACCCTCTGAAAGGGAGTCCAGAGCATTAGAGATGGGGTAAGAAAGTGTATACTTCTGCAACTCTTTCCATGAGGGCATTAAATTGTCAATTTCATATGATACAGTACCAA
Source organism: Protopterus annectens (assembly GCF_019279795.1). NCBI lineage: Eukaryota > Metazoa > Chordata > Ceratodontiformes > Protopteridae > Protopterus > Protopterus annectens. The sequence continues at coordinate 104,141,437 of NC_056736.1, read as the reverse complement.
GAGTATTTACTAGATGAATTGCATAAGAAACTGTCCTCTTCTGAACCCCTTGATCGCTAATCCCTTCAGGATCTGGTGCATAACTCCCAGCAGGTTAGTAACCATTTCTTGCAGTGTGGTTATGATGCATTGGAAGCTTCATGTAGATCAGCTATGACAGGTGCAGTTATACGTAGGCATGCCTGGCTGAAGGAACAATCTCTGCCAGACCATGTTAAAGCTAAGCTTTTGGATGCTCCTATGGAAAAGCAAAAATTATTTGGTTCCACGGCTCAAGAGGTTTTAAAGAAATTTAGGCAAAATCTGTGCAAACAGTAAAAGACTTTCTGCAAGTCCAACCACCGAGATTCAGCAGAAATTGGCCTACTAAGAATTGGTCCTTTCCGGACTCAGACAGATCTCAAAGAGGCAGGAATAGGCGTGGTAGAGGGCAAGCTAGAGGCTCCTACAGAGGCCGTCAGTGGCAGCCTCCCAACCAGAGAGGTAGTGCAGGAACTACAACTGCTACACCAGGACAGACTCAATGACTTTATTTTGACTCCACCGACCAGGGCTCAATTAGAAGCACCTTTGGGCGGAAAACTTTCTTTATTCTCAAAAAATTGACACAGCATTACAAGGAACACATGGACACTGCAAATAATAGACAAAGGATACAGGTTCCACTTCCACTCATTGCCAAAAAGAAAAGGCATGCCAGGCCTGCTACCAAATCAGAGGGCAGAGGCTTTGAAGCAAATTACCAATTTAATGCAAATGAAAGCCATAGAAAAGGTACCTCTTTCAGAACAAGGCCAGGGATTTTACTCCAGATTATTCCTTGTTCCAAGAAAAGAAAATCAATGGAGGCCTATTCTCGACTTGTCCGCACTGAATACTTACCTCATTGTGCCAAAATTCAAAATGCTGACTCTACTGCAACTCCTTCCCATGCTGGGCAAGTGGACAGCAAGCAAACTTTGTTAAAGGACTTGGACTATGCCATCCACCTGTTACAGGCCTTGGGATATACAGTCAACATCCACAAATCAAGACTGGTTCCATCCCAAAGAATAACTTTTCTGGGTGCGGATCTAGACACAACCACCCAAATGGCCTTTCTCACAGAAGAAAAACAAAAACAACTACCAGTTTACTTCCAGAATCTGACAAGACAAACTCGGCTGACTGCAAGGAAAATCCTGCAGGCCCTGGGTTACATGCAATCTTGCATTCCTCTGATTCCGCAAGCAAGACTGCATATGAGAAAATTACAATGGTACCTAAGAAGTTTATGGACACAGCACAGTCACAGCTTAGAAACTCTGATCCCACTCGTTCCTTGCCTTCAAAAGGAATTTCTGTGGTGGGCTCAAGCCTGCCAGTCGAACAGCGGGTTGCCCTTCAGCAAGCCAAGAGCCAACCAAACCATCACCACGGACGCTTCAGACCAAGGTTGGGGAGCACACATGGAGGGCAGATGTATCCAAGGGCTATGGTCACAAAGAGAGCTGCGCATGCACATAAACCAAAAGAAAATGCTGGCAGTGATACACGCAATCGAGGCCTTCAAACCTTTCCTTCAACAAGGCCACCTGCTCATAAGGACAGACACCACCACAGTTATGTGGTACATAAACAAGCAAGGGGGCACCCATTCCTACCCTCTTTGCAGACTGACCATGAATCTATGGGAACTTGCTTTGAAACTCAACATACAGCTACAGTCCCAGTTCGTGCCAGGGAAAGACAATACACTGGCAGACAGCTTAAGCAGAACTACCATGGATGCACACGAATGGATGCTGCACCCAGACATCTTCTTACTCATCACACAATCATGGGGAAGGACGGAAATAGATCTGTTCGCTCCCCCCCCTCAATCATCAACTGAAGAAATTCTGCTCCAGGACATACCACCCACAAACATGGAAAGTGGACCCTCTCTCTTTCAGCTGGAAAGCTCTAACAGTGTATGCTTTCCCACCTCTCCCATTAATGACCAAGGTACTACTGAAGATCAGGGCAGAACAGCCCAGAGTAATTCTGATAGCTCCAAACTGGCCAAGACAGCACTGGTACCCACTGTTAAAGAGCATGTCACAGACGAAACCATGGCCTCTCCCGCTATGGCCACTCCTACTGACGCAGCACAATTTCAGGACTCTGCACTCCAACCTGAAAACCTTGCAGCTAACTGTCTGGAGAATACCATGACTCCTCCTCAGGATAACCTATCCCAGAGAGTGAAGGATATTATTATGGAAGCTCGCCGGCGTTCCACAAGGAAGGCATATTCAGCAAAATGGAAAAGATTTCACACCTGGAACACAGCAAAGGGCCTAGATGTGACAGTGATGAACATGGCACATATACTGGAATATTTGGCAGAATTGTTCCACAATGGCCTGTCTTACTCTTCCTTTAAGATACATGCCTCAGCAATCTCAGCAGGATACAATGTTAATCCACCTGTCTTCTCTCATCCTCTCCTAAGACAATTTCTAAGAGGAATCAAAAACATTAATCCTCCAAGGAAACCACCTCTACCTACTTGGGACCTGAATTTCGTGTTGGAAAAACTAACACTTCCTCCCTTTGAACCAGCAGCATCGGCAGATCTACAGTTTTTATCTTGGAAAACTGCCTTCCTTCTGGCCATAACCTCAGCAAGAAGAGTATCTGAGCTACAAGCTTTAATGGCAGTGCAGCCATTTCTTATCTTTCATCAGGACAAAGTTTCTTTGAGGACCAATCCTACATTCATGCCAAAGGTGGTATCCAGGGTATCTTTGAACCAAGCTATTCACTTGCCTACATTCTTCCCACAACCACAAAATAAAGGGGAGAGACTTCTGCACACCCTGGACATGCACAGACAACTGCGCTACTACTTGGACAGAACTAAAAGTTACAGAAAGACTGACCAGTTGTTTGTAGCATATGCTGATGGCGTACAAGGAAAAGCAATTTCCAAACAGACAATTTCAAAGTGGATAGGAAATTGCATTCGTTTTTGTTACTCCTTTCATGGAAAAACTGTGCCAGCTAACATTAGACCTCATTCCACGAGAACCACATCCACCACCACAGCCTTCCTAAGAGGGGTGGCTACCAAAGACATTTTAGAAGCTGCTACATGGAGCTCTGTGCATACATTTGCCAAGCTTTACAATTTACCTTTATACTCCAGATCCAGAGCAGGTTTTGCTACGGCAGTCCTGCAGGGTATCTTAACTACACCATCCTTTACTTAGTACCTCCACCCCCAGATTGGCTATGGTATTCTACCCATATGTGATGACTGCAGATGCATCCTTGAAGGACATAGTACAGTTTTGTACCTACCATAAATGTAGATGTCCGATAGGTATGCATCTGCAGTCAGGTTACCTCCCTCCTTCCCCTCTGTGGTATTCCTAGGGTGCTTACCCCTCTATTAGCTAGCTGGGGGAATCTATTATGGTGTATTTGTTTGTATATACATGTATATATATATATTTTTGCAAATGTTTGGAATTTTATTGCATTTCTCCAAATTTAGCCTTCCTAGAGGGCACCTGGCATCTGGGGCAAGAAAAACTGAGGAAGATGGCGTCGGCTGATGCTTTTATACCCCAGATGCTCTGACGTCGGGGAAAGTGCGACATCAGCCGAGGCCAGACCCAGACTTTGGAATCCGGCCGACCGAAGGGCTGCCTGAGGCAGGACAAACCCATATGTGATGACTGCAGATGCATACCTATCGGACATCTACATTTATGGTAGGTACAAAACTGTACTGTTCAAGGCCGGCTCGAAACATTACCAATTCTCTGCACTGCCCTTTGGCTTGTCTACTGCGCCCAGGGTCTTCACCAAGTGCCTGGCACCAGTAGTAGCTTATTGCAGACTCAAGGGTATTCAAATTTACCCTTATCTGGATGACTGCCTTATTCAAGCAGACAGCAAGGATGTTTTACTCCAGCACCTACTATTTGTTCAAAATCTTCTCAAGTACCTGGGATTCACTGTAAACATAAAAAAGTCAAATTTGACTCCCACTCAACAGATAACTTTTCTGGGTGCTCTTTTAAGCACAACAACCCAGATGGCATTCCTGACATCTGAAAAACAACTACAGCTGGCTTCCACTTTCAAAACCTTGGCTTCTATAACTCTAACTGCAAGGAAATTCCTGCAGGCTTTGGGTTACATGGCCTCCTGCATCCTTCTCATCCCAAATGCAAGACTTCATATGAGAAAAATACAATGGTACCTAAAAAGCGTATGGTCCCAGCATTGCCACAGTCTAGACACACAGATTGCTGTCTTGCCTTGCCTACAAAAGGAATTCCACTGGTGGTCCATGGCATGTCTTCACAACAAAGGCAAAGCCTTCAGTCTGCCTCCAGCCAGCCAAGTGTTAACCACGGACGCCTCGGATTACGCATGGGGAGCCCACTTCCAGGTAAAGGGTCTGCAAGGTTTTTGGACAGAGGATCAGAAGCACCTACATATCAATTTAAAAGAGATTTTAGCTGTTCAGAATGCTCTCTTGGCTTTCAGGGATCTTGTACAACCAGGACAACTACTGATATGAACAGACAACACCACAGTTATGTGGTACATAAACAAGCAGGGGGGCTCACATTCCTACCCCCTTTGCAGACTAGCCATGACTCTGTGGAACACAGCACTAGCTTGCAAAGTGGATCTACAAGCTCAATTCCTGCCAGGGGAAACAAAATACTTTGGCAGACAGTCTGAGCAGGAACCTGTCAGATCCACATTAGTGGATGCTAGACACCCACATATTCAAGACGATAGTAGAAGCCTGGAGCTGCCCGGACATAGATCTTTTTGCAGCCCCCCTCAATCACCAGTTACAGATTTTTTGCACAAGGACTTTTCACAGGCTAGCATGGAAAGTGGGTACACTATCATTCAGTTGGAAAAACCTCAAGGGGTATGCCTTTCCACCACTACCTCTTCTACCACGGGTGTTATTAAAGATCAAACAGGACAAGCCCAAGATGATGATTCTACTGGCCCCAAATTGGCCTCGTCGATTCTGGTACTAGACACTGAAGAATCTATCTCGGGAACCACCTTGGATTTTGGATCAGATTCACAATCTATTGTCCCAACACCAGGGCCAAGTTCTGCACTCTCATGTCAAAACTCTCAGCCTGGCGAATTCAGGATCTATGATTAATCCTCCCCTTCCCAAAAAGCCAGACAGCCTAGCACTAGAAAATCTTATGCAGGCAAATGGAAGAGATTTTGCACCTGGATGCATGCTCAGGATTCAGATCCTCTCATTCCTAATATCCCTCTGAATTTGCTTTACCTAACAGACATGCTACATAAGGGTTTATCCTTCTCTTCCATAAAAATTCATGCCTCTGCTATTTCTGCACATTACAATACAGACCCTCCACTCTTTTCTCATCCACTTCTGAAACAATACCTACGAGGAGCAAAGAATTTAAGGCCCCCTAGGACACCACCCATACCTGCCTGGGACCTCAACTATGTTCTGGAAAAGCTCACTCTGCCTCCTTTTGAGCTTGCTGCCACAACTGATATTAAGTATTTATCATGGAAACAAGTGAACGTAGAAATAAACTAAGGAACAACCAACCAGAAGACAAACTGCCACAGTCCTTTGAGCACACCAAAATCCACAGGTATTGAATAATACCACGAAGAAGAAATACTTTCAACAAATCTTACTGCTTTTAGGGTATCCTTAGTGGAAATACAAAAAACAAATCTTTGGTAAAGAAACAGGACTTCTTTATTAATCCACAAGTACAATACAAAACAAGCGCTTTCGCCTGGCGAATCCCAGGCTTTTTCAAGATCTATCTTTATCTTGAAAAAGCCTGGGATTCGCCAGGCGAAAGCACTCGTTTTGTATTGTACTTGTGGATTAATAAAGAAGTCCTGTTTCTTTACCAAAGATTTGGTTTTTGTATTTCCACTAAGGATACCCTAAAAGCAGTAAGATTTGTTGAAAGTATTTCTTCTTCGTGGTATTATTCAATACCTGTGGATTTTGAACAGTTTGTCTTCTGGTTGGTTGTTCCTTATTTATCATGGAAGACAGCTGTCCTACTGGCTTTGACTTCAGCCAGGAGAGTCTCGGAGTTACAAGCACTCATGGCTGTGGAACCTTACCTTATTTTTCACCAAGATAGGGTGTCTTTAAGGACTAATCCTACTTTCATGCCTAAAGTGGTTTTTAAAGTGGCTTTAAATCAAACTATTCACCTGCCAATTTTTTTCACTAATCCACAAAATAAGGGGGAAAAGGATCTTGCATTCCTTAGATCTACACAGACAACTTTGTTTTTACCTGGACAGAACCAAGGATATCAGGAAAACAGAGCAACTGTTTGTTTCTTATGCAACAAACTCCCAAGGCAAAGCCATTTCAAAAACGGACCATTTCTAAATGGATTGCGCATGGAATCAGATTCTGTTACTCTCATCATGGAAAGCAAATCCCAGGAAAAATTAGGACTCATTCTACCAGAGCTGCTGCTACTTCTACTTCAGCTGCCTTTCTCAGGGCAGTACCTACCAAAGATATTTTGGAAGCTGCAACTTGGAGTTCAGTGCATACTTTCTCTGAGCACTATAATCTCCCTCTTTACTCTACGTCTAGGGCAGGCTTTGCTTCTGCAGTCTTGCAGGGCCTTCTAGCCGCTCCTCCTTCTCTATAACCACCACCCCTTATCTCAGCTTTGGGATTCAACCCTACAGTGATGACTGCAACAATGAAACACGATGAACATAGTACAGTTGTGTACACTTACCATAAATGTAGATGTTCGAGTGTCTTCACTGTTGCAGTCTGGGTTACCCTCCCTCCTGTCCCCTCTTATACTTTCACTAGTTTGCATACCTTCTTCACCTTTCTTCTGAGGTGTATTTGCAACAGGCAATGGCGTTTGTGGTATGTTATTTTTTGGTTTTTACTATTGGGCTTCATTTATAGGCACCTGACATCTGGGGCAAGAAAAACTGGAGAACATGGCGTCGGCTGGCAGCTTTGTACTCCTGGCGCTCTGACGTCAGGGAGCATGACTGAACAGCCAACGCCGGACCCAGACTTTGGGATTCTGGCCAACTGAGGACTGCCTGCCGGCAGGAAGAACCCTACAGTGATGACTGCAACAGTGAAGACACTCTAATATCTACATTTATGGTAAGTGTACACAACTGTACTTTTTCTAATTTGCTAGTTGCATTTTAAGTAAATGCTTCTGTGTACTTTTGAAATCATGTGTACATTAAGTCCTGCCATGTGCGCAGGTATTCCAACAACTTTTCAGTTCCAGCCTCTTCTGCAACCTTCCAATTTCCACTGATGCCGGCCTTGCTGTAGTATATGCAAGCTGTTGGTACTGTTCTTCAGTTTAAATAGCTGGTAAACAGGGCAGTAATTTCTTTTTGCTAATTGTCCTCAAGCCCAACAGAGGTGGAAACATGCTCAACCTAGAATCTGTTACTTTGCCCTCCTGGCTGGCCAGCACACATCATTGTGGGCTTCATAAGCATCCCAACTTGCTCCCACTTGCAGATGCTTAGTCACTTCTAAAATACTCAGTCTTGGTCACTGGCCTACTTCTGAAAACCAAGCTGTGTTAGTAAGATATACTTTCTGCACTTTCCGTAACATTCAAAAGGAGGGACTACTACTGTTAATGTCACGTTTCAGATCCACCATAGGGGAAAAGAGCATTCACAAAAATTGCCCCAGATACCTGACACTACCTTCCCCCTGAAGTTAGATCAGAAAAATCTTTACAAAGTTTTAAAGCAAAGCTGAAGGAGAATTTAAATGAGGAAACAATTTGTAATTGTTTGAGACACAGGCTTGGCAACATCCTGTTATTGACTTCTCCCTATTTTTGCTTTTCATTCCCTGTTTCATCCCAAGCCCCTAAAAGATTTCACAGACAATACCACAGTGATGTGGTATAGGGTTGCCACCCCTCAGGTTTTTTTCTGGACTATCTGGAAATCAAACTGATTCTCTGGTAGTCTGGAAAACACTGTACAAACTCCGGTATTCTGTTTCAAAAAGGAAACAGACTATCGGAGTTTGTAAATTGGCTGATTTACTATGCTTTCTTTACAGAAAAGCATAGTAAATCAGCCGAAAGCAAGCAGCAGGAACGGAAAAAGAGGGCGTTCCCTGCCGAGTGATGTAATTGCGACATCACAAAATGGGTGGAATGTGGGTGGGAGAGGGGGTGGGTGGGGTTACTGGTGACATGAGGGGTGTGGCTTACTCCAGTTTTTGCCATGAAGGAAGGTGGCAACCCTAATGTGGTATGTCAACAAATAGGGGGTGGTGGGACAAGATCTTCCTTTCAGACTAGCTCTTCAAGTCTGGGCTCTAGCTATCCAGTGTCAAGTGACTCTTCACTCGATTTACATTTCCTCAGAGCACAACCTAGTGGCAGACTCCTTGAGCAGGTCCAGAACACAAGCTTACATTTGGATGCTTCATGGAAGTTGTCTATTGGTGGGGTATTCCTCTGGTAGATGTCCTTCCATATCACTGTTGCAGTATTTCTAAAAGAAGGCATCTCCTGCTAAAGCCCAATGTCTGGCAAATATGCCAAAGCCTTTTGTACTTAAAAGCTCCGTACATCATATATACACTCCCCATGCTAGGCTTAGAGCATAAAGGTGTCTTACGGATGCACATACTTAGAACAACTTTGCCACCAGTCTGAATTCTGTCATTGAACATTGGTCTGAACACCTTTCTTCTGTGCTGGCTACCGAACCATTTTTTCAGATAAGTGCTTTCTTGGAGTTTCTCCTTAACTTCATTTTTCTTTTGTACTAATTGCTTACATATCATCCATAAAGGGGAAAATGTCAGTGTGGGAGTCAGATTCCCATAAAGATGGTCACTGTCTTGTTTGGGTGCTTCTACGGTCATCCGCTATGTTCCGTCTGCCAAGTATTTGTCCCTAAGACCCTATGTAGTCATCTCGCCTCCTTATCTAGTTACCTTGTAAATAAACATCTTAAGCTATTGGCTTAAGGTGCTATGGTGGAGTCTTTCTGTCCTGAGGGTCAGCCATCTGCCAAGAAAAAGACCAAAAGTCGTAGACCTAATACAGCTGCTGTCCTGCATACCCTGGATGTCTCTTTTAAGGCTAGTGAAAGCCCGAAGGATTGTCTGGTGGTTGCTTTGGATTCCTCTACCGTGATCCCTTCAGAGGCAAGCATGGATTCCAATTTTTGTACATCCTCGGAGACTTTGCAGGCGTCTGCTCTAGACATTGAGGAGGAACGTCTGCTGATTATATCCGAAGGATTGAGGGGGATTCAGCAGATTTTTGTGAGGGAGGAGATTCCTGCTGAAGCCTGTTGAGTGTTGTCAAAGGATCTGACCCTCCTAGGTTGTTTCGTGCAGACATCCCACAGAAAAAGAAACAGAAAACCAAGCAGGTTTACCCTGCAGTTAAGGATCCTCAGCGTGACTGGGAGTATTTTATCCAGGGGTTATTTAATTCTGTAATGCTTCCTCAAGGGGTGTTTGTCCCTCCCTGGTCTTCCACTCTTAAAAGACTTAGGGAACTGGATTCCTCTAGTGAGTATTAGGACTCCGGGGAAAAATCTGTAGCCTACCCTTCCCAGCTCCCTTCCCCCTTGGATTATGGTTCAGAGGAAGAGGATTCCATTAGTCCCAATTCTCCTTCGGAGGAGCTCACTTTTGGGGGCCCTGTTTACCCATGTGATGAAATTCTTTAAGTGGGATTGCTCTCAAGTTTCTGATATTCAGAAGACATATGAGCTCTTTCATATGTAGTCTCCCAAACCGTTTGCTGTTTCCCCTGTTCTGGCTGCTCTCCTAAATACCTTTTTAGCATTTTCTATTGCCCCTGATTCTCAGCCCGTATCTCCCAAAAAACTTGGCAGATTTTACAAAGTGCCTTATGAATTCAAATGTTTGTATAAATGCCATTCTTCCGATTCTTCTGTAGTGTCTGTCAGTTCAGATAAATTCACCAAAAGTTTGCCGTCTACCAAGCTTCTTCAGACTAGGATAGTAGGGCCATGGAGAGGCTGGGTAAGAAGGTTTATACTGCTACTACCTTGTATTTTAGTGCCATTTATTACCATACTCATACGACTAGGTATGTTTTGGCATTCCTTTCTCAGGTTTCTTTAGTAATCTGTGACCTCCGTGACTCTGAGGGGAAGGCTTCTTTCCCCTTCCTTGTTGGGTTCTGCCTCTCAAGTTGCTCGCCTTTTTGTTAGGTGCAGCTATGATGCTACAGATCCTTCCTCCAGGCCTGTTGCATTTGTTTCTGTTGTAAGGCATTACTCATGACTTTGCCTGATGACATTAAGGCCAAACTGTTGGATGCTTCTTTGGGTAATAAAATATTTTTGGTGCTGCTGAACTTTTTAAGTCTGTTCAGGATAAGGGCAAGGCCTTGTAGGAGTTGAAACATATTTTTGTTTTATCCACAATACCAAACCAAGCACAAGTGGAAGAACCAGTAAACTACTTCCAAGGAGCCAAAAAACTTTATTGGTTCATTCAAAAGAACTTCATCAGAACAATGAATAAATTACAACCACACCCATATATATGCTCCTCTTGGTGTGTCGCATGTTAAAACAAAGCCAGTAAAATATTGAAATGTACAAAATTCATTTTATGCGAATATAAAATGTTAAAATGTTCAAGTTAGCAAGCATAATAAAATTTCAATTTTAATAATAAACTGATAGAGCACGAGTCATTGAGCCCAGGTAATTACAAGCATTCAGCAACAACTGCCACCTCATCTCATTTTTATCTAGATGTTAGTCAGTAATCCATCCCTGAGCATCTTTTTTGACCTGCTCAATAATTAAAAAATTAAAACTGTGGTTGACATTTTTCTCCACATGCTTGTAAAGAGCATTTGCAGTTTTTTTTTTATTTGTCCAAAATGTTCTCATATACCCACCTTTTAAACTGCCTATTACTCTTTCCAGTGTAAAATGCAGAGCAGTGGTTACCTTGGGCTAAACAGACACTACTTGAAGTGTTACAAGAAAAACAACCCATCTGATGTTGTTGTTCTTCTTTCCATTCATCACTGATGGGTTCGATTCCAAGCCCTCGGAACAGTCGGCCTTTTACCAAGCTTGCGCCAGCCAAACCTCTCGAGCTAAGCTTCTAACCAGAATGCCCTTCTCCCTGTTACCCCAGATCTCGTTTACCGCATAGCCGTAAAGCCGTGTTTCAGCCGAGCTCTCAGCTAAGTGGTAACTGGAAAACTTATTGTTATTTCTTCCTTTAGTGAGCGATTAATCTTTCTAGTGTTTTTTCTACAATTAGACCTTGATCTTTTATTCCTTGTTGTACCCATTGGAAAACTTTCAAGTACCATTGTTGGTACAGCCTTCTCTCCTTACCCTTGTGGTATTCCTTCAGTATTATAGTTGGTATTTCTCTTTTCTTTCCTAGCCTGTTAGTGTTTTTTCAGTAGGACTTTTCTGTATATATATATATATATATATATATATATATATATATATATATATATATATGTATATACACACATATATATATATATATGTATATATGTATATATATATATATATATATATATATATATATATATATGTATATATCGACATAGCTATATGACTGTGTGGTTTTTTGAACTGTGTTTGACTTACTAGAACAGACTTGTTACATTTTGTCCTTAAAGTGTTTGCCTGTGGCGTCTCTGTCAAAATGTCGGATAAGAAAGGCGCTTCAGGGTTTAAGCATTGTACTTCATGTAATGGCAAGTTACCTAATAGTAATTCTCATTATGATTGTGTATATTGTTTGGGGGTGCCCCATCTTTCGGTGCAACCTCCCTGTGACATTTGTCAGAGTTTCAGTCAACGCACTCTGAAAGAGTGCAAGAATAAACTGATACTGAAAGTTACTTAAGTCTCCGTTTTCAGAGGCCATTTCTGCAATGGAGGTCTTAACCCCTCCTACAAAAGACAACTGGTAAGATCAGACCATAAACTGGTCAGATCAGACCATAAACTAATCTCACTGGATATTCACATCCTGACCCCACCCCCTGCCCAGACAGCCACAGTGAAAAACTTCTCTAAAGCAAATTTCACACTCCTCAAAACCGAGGTGGAATCCTTCAAAGCCCCCGGGCCTGTGGAAAATACGGCCCAGATAGCAGAATCCTTTATAAACGCTTTCTATGAACACCTTCAGGAATGCATGGATCATGCAATCCCAAATAAAACCAAGACCCAATCCTCCGAAGGCAGACATCCTGTCTGGTGGACCCCAGCCATAAACAAACTATACAATAGAAGGAGGAAGCTACTACATGATAGAGCAAAATCCCAAAAAGGGAAGGCATCTCTGATCAGTATTAGCAAAAAAACTACAGGCACTCATAAAATCGTCTAAGGCCAGCTTCGAGAGAAAAATTGCACAGGACACTAAGGATAATCACAAGGCTTTCTTTAGTTATGTTAGGAACCTGGGTGGGAATTCCCAGATATGCTCAGAATTAGTCCAAAATGACAAAAAATACACTAAACCCACAGACATTGCCAACATCCTAGCTGACAGGTTCAGCGTAAACTCCCCCCTCCCACCAAAAGGGCAAATATCTATCCCAGCAGAGTGCTGCCCCTCTGACATCTCAGATGCTCAGGTAAGAACCGCCCTCTCCAAAGCAAAAACACAGCATCAATGGGACCAGACAGTGTCCCGGGCTGCATCCTACATGAACTCCAAGAACAGCTAAACCCAAACATAAAACTACTGTTCAATCTCAGCCTTACTACAGGATATGTACCCAAAGAGTGGCGTACAGCAACGGTGGTCCCTCTCCACAAAGGTGGTGCCTCAACGGATCCTGGAAACTATCACCCCATAAGCCTGACTAGCTTGGTCTGCAAAGCTATGGAAAGGATCATCATGGACCTCATAAATAAAGATATTGGGGACCTACAGACACTGGATCCTACCCAGTTCGGCTTTAAGGACAGATCCTGCCTCTTAAACCTGGTCGATTTCTTTGAAACGGTCACCAAAGGCCATTGACGAGGGGAAGGTGGTCCACACAGCCTACCTCGACCTCGCAAAAGCCTTCAATACAATACCCCACTCGGGCATTATAGATAAGCTCACCAGCTTAAATATAAACCCCTGTGTCACTAGATGGGTTGCAAACTGACTCAAGGACAGAACCCACATGGTTAGAATTGCTGGTGCCATGTCAGACTCCAAACCAGTTACAAGTGGCGTCCCAGAAGGGTCAGTCCTGGGACCTCTCTTGTTCGGTATATATTTCTCAGAAGTACAGGCCAACACGGACGGGCTGTGGCTGACCATGTTCGCAGATGACTGCAAACTGTGCGCCATAATCGACTCTCCAGCTGACACAAGCATCCTCCAAAAGGGCCTCATAGAAACAGACAACTGGTGCCAGAGCCATGGCCTTAAGCTAAACGCCAAAAAGTGTATAGTCATCCCCTTTGGCAAAAAAAGTGCCCACAAATTACCACATAGGTGGTAATCCATTAAGTACGGAAGAAGTAATTAGGGACCTGGGGACCCAAGTTGATAGCAATCTCTCATTTGACAACCACGTGGCCAAAGTGGTTAGAAAAACATTTTATATAGCCCACCTAATCATGAAGGGATTCACATCTAGATCAGGGGAGGTCATCGTGCCTCTTTACTCATCCCTCATCAGGCCCATAATTGAGTACAATGCCCCTTTTGGGATGTACCTTACCAGATACCTGCAGCAACTGGAAAGACACCAAAAGTACCTCATCAAGAGGATCAAAGGGCTCAAACAGATGCCATATGCTGCCCGGTTAAAGAAACTCCAGCTCTACTCAGTGGCATACCGCCTGCTCAGAGGCGATCTGTGCCTGACATGTAAAGCCATCTCCAACCCGGAATTAATGAACATGCTGTACCTCAGAAAATCCAAATCCCATCGAGCTACGTGCTCAAGAGACTTGAACTTCAGCACTGAAATAAATAGGACATGCTGGAGGGACAGATTCATAACCCAGAGGCTCCCTTCACTCTGGAATAAAATCCCAGTCCAGGTTAGGCAGAGTCCCTCATTGACTCTCTTCAAGAGGAATCTTGAGTGGATGGGGGATCGTAGGTTTACCCCGGGTATCACTTCTGTGTGACTGTTAGACAGAGGCACAGTATACTAACCTCGAAAAAGGGCATAGCAAAATTAATTTAAAATGGGTGGCGAAAGCCAAACACACTCTGACTAGGCTTATAAATGCCCTAGGGCAGATAGCCTAGTATGAACCTATGAACCTAAAAAGAGGTCCCACTCTGTTCCCTCCTCACCCTCGGGTGATCAGGCCAAGCCTGTGAAATCAAAGATCCCCAATTTGTCCTCGGAGCATAAATCTGCCTCTGTAGCTCTGTTCTTGTCGGTTCCAAGCATTTTGAAACCTGCGATATCAGCGCCAGCTTCGGCAACAATCCTGCCTCCAGCACTGACAATAGACCCTCACAACAGCTACTATGACTTCGGCACCTGTGGCCACTATGGCTCAGGGTATGCCTTTGATACCTTTGTCTGTGTTGATATTGGAACCTACTGCTTCGGCACAGAGTGCCCCTTTGGCACTAAGCATTTTTTCGACCAAGTTGGACTTGACCCCATTAATCCAGGTCTCAAAACCTGAGACATAGGTGCCGGCAGACCTTGCAGCACGGACCAGATACTCTCCTTTCGTAGATCTGTTCCTGGGCCAGATGTGTAGCCTGTTCATTGTTCAACCTGACTTCCCATCCAGAGTATCCACTAGATCCCACCAGGAGCCTGTCAGAACTCGATGTGGTGCGTCTTGTGGACCAGCTGTTGGGAACCAGGGAGATACCCACAGTTTCTAAGACCCATCTGCCTGCAGGACTTGGGTTGGTTTCTCTACGGACTCCTCCTTACTCTCCTCCTTCGACCATTCCGGTTCCGAAGCTTTTTGCTCCGACATCCTTCTTGTAACCCACCACCTCGGCGCATATAGTGTACCTCACTCAGGCTCCGGGTTTGCCCCTTTGGTCCTCAGTTCCTGCGGAACCGATCCTTCCTCAATCTGGGGATTGGGGGGCGGGTACCTCTGTTTGGGGCATGGCTATGTGTGCATCTTTGGTTCCGACCTCAGTGCTGGTAGCCATGTCTGCACTGATCCTGCTTGAGGCTCCGTCCCCGGCGATGGGTTCGTTGGAGCAGGGTGTGACCCCGTTCCCGTGGTTGTCTTTCTCGGTTCCGGGCTTCCATCCCTCTTTGGGCAGACCTGCTTTCTGCATGATGGAGAGGCCACTCTCTTCTGGAAGCACTTCCTTGACATTCGGAACCCCAGTTTTCGCACCCTGAGCTACAACTGACACAGACCACCTCCCCGGGACACAGGGAAGCCACAGGACACCTCTTTTCAGGGTTACCCGCTCTTCCAAGTCCTTCTCAGAGACTCCCACTGTGGAGCCCCCTGGAAAGAAGACATGCAAGAGGAAGCACATGGACCCGCCCGAGGAGTCTTTAATGGAAGACATGGATTATGATGATGGTGAAGGGTCCCCACGGTCACCTCCTAATGATGTCTCCTTCAGAGACATCCTGGAAATGCTAAAACAGAGAAGTGATTGGAAGCCCTCCAACCCTTCATCTGGGGAGTCCGTGTTCCTGGAGGCTTTCCGTGCCTGGCCATCTACCTCTTGTGTGACCCTACCTGCTGACAAGCTCGTCCAGCTCGTTGTGCCACATGCTTGGAAGAACCCTGATTCCATTGAGGTGATCCCTCTGAGGCCTGACAAAATTCTTTCCCCTCCTGAGGACAACTCGCATTGGTCCAAAGGGTTACCAGTCAACACTATGGTGGTGTCGGCGGCCACGAAAAAGGACTTCGCTGAAGAGAGTCCCGCTGTCCTTCTTGCCCAACAGAGAGTCCCGGGCGGTGGACAGACTTGGGAAGCGAGTTTTTGCATCAGGGAATTTTGCCATACAGTCTCTGAACTGTTTGGCACATTTTATAAGGCTCCGGACGAACTTGATCTCCGAACTCTCTGTGACACTCGCAGGACAGGTGTCTGACGAGGTCAGGGACAAAGTGGTCTCACAGCTGGCAACCCTGGAATCCATCTCCAACTCGTCCATGAGGTTGCAATCACATGCAACTGAAGGGGCGGCTAGAGCAGTGGGTTCAGGTATTGTCATGAGGCCTCATGCCTGGATGCGCATTTGTGACCTTGCGGACCCCTTCAAATCTTCCTTTTTGAATGCTCCCATTGAAGCATCGTCCCTTTTTGGCTCCAAGGTGGAGGACACGCTAGCCAGGTGCGAGCAAGACGTCAAGACTCTGTCTGCTGTAGGCCTACGGTTTTCCAGTCCTCAATGTTCCTTCTCCAGGAATTAGAGGAGTGGGAAAATGTGGCACAAAAGATCTCTGGGGTCCTTTCTGTGCCACATATGGTGATGATACTCCCAGGGGCAGAGGGGGGTAACAATTCTGGAAGATGCCCCTACAGAGGCAGAGGGGGTCCTCGTAACCAATGCTCCAGGGACTCCTTCTCCAGACAGCCTTACCAGCGCTCCTGAGGAGCAGCCCGATTGCTTACTTCTGGAAGCAGTTGGGGGTCGTTTTTCTCTGTACCAAGCTGCCTGGCAATCTATTACCACCGATCGTTTGGTGCAGAGTATAATCACCAGAGGTTACACCATTCCCTTTTCTTGTCAACCAAACCTCCCAAAAAGCTTCCCAACATTCCACCCAGTCAAAGGGAAGAAGCAGCTTCAGAGATATTAAAGCTGTCTCAAAAAAAGTCATCCAACCAGTCCCACCAGACCAATGCGGATCCGGATTCTACTCAAGATTCTCTTTGGTGCCAAAAAAAGACAGGGGACTGGAGACCCATTTTGGTTCTCAGCAGCTTGAACAAGTGTGTCACCCAAACCAAATTCCGGATGGTCATGGTTCAGTACATTCTCCATTTTTTTAAGGGAAGGCGATTGGATGTGTTTGATAGATCTCCAGGTCGCGTATTAACACACCAAAATTTACAAATGCTCCAGGAGTCTGCTTCGCTTCTGGCTAGGGGCCAGTCACTATCAGTTTCGTGCCTTGCCGTCCAGAGTGTTCACGAAGTGCATGGCAGTGGTCACAGCTCATTTGAGACTTCAAGGATTCCGGGTATTTCTATATTTGGATGACTGGCTCCTCACCACCCCCACCGAGCATCTTCTGGTAACAGCACTGCATTGTATACACTCTCTGGCAAAAAGTTTGGGAATAACAATGCACTGGGAGAAATCAGTCCTTACTCCTACGCAACAAATAGAATTCATCGGAGCAATTTTTAATACCGGGTCCTGTCTAGTGTCACTCCCAGTCCACAGACTCCAGTGATTTAGACTCCAGCTCTGGCTGCTACTCTGACAAACAAATGTTTCAGCAAGAGAGGCTCTTCAGGCCCTAGGATCCATGGCAGCTTCAATTCCGATAGTGCCCCTGGTGAAGGTACATGTGAATCCTGCAGTGGCTCCTTCTTTGTCAGTGGTTCCCAAACTACCACCCTTCAGTTACCAGATTCACATAACCAACTCCTGCAAGCAGGACCTTCTTTGATGGATGAGGCCTGACCCAGAACTTTGGAGTCGCCCATTCCAATCCCCTCAGCCCAGGGCCATTGTGACCACGGATGTTTCCCTGATTGGGTGGGAGGACCATTTCCATGGAAAGAGAGTCCAAGGTGCATGGTTCACCTTAGAGGCTAACCTGCATATCAGCGTTTTTGAACTGAGAGCGGTGCTGTTAGCACTGCAGGCATTTCATCTGGTTCTCCCTTCTGAGACAATTGCAATTCAGTCAGACAATATGTCAGTCGTCTAGTATATCAACAAGCAAGGAGGAACCAAGTCCTGCCCCCTGTGTTGAGTGGCCATGAGAATTTGGCAGTGGGCAATAGCTTCCAACCGCTTTCTGATAGCAACGCATATCCCGGGGAGGTCCAACGTAATTGTGGATAAACTGAGCAGATGCATCCTCCTGCCTCATGAGTGGTCCCTCAACCCCGAAGTGGCGACAGAAATCTTCAGTCACTGGGGCCAGCGTTGCTGTGATCTTTTCGCCTTCCCATCCAGCAAGTGCAGCAGCTGTTTTGCCCGGTTTCCCCAAGGAACGCTCTGATCCACGATTGGCCCACGGGACTTCTTTACGCTTATCCTCCCATTCCCCTGATTCCACAATTCCTAAGGAAAGCTCTTTGGTTGAGATGCAAGGTGATACTCATAGCCGAGTTCTGGCCTCGACAAGTTTGGTTTCCCTTCCTTTGGCCTCACCTAGTATGCCCGCCATGGATTCTGGACCCTCTTCCAGACTTGATTACTCACCCCCAAGGGTTGAGCCACCCAAATCTGCCCAGTCTCAAGCGAACGGCTTGGTTTCTCCACTTCCGTTAGTTGCCAGGCAAGCTAATTTCACCTCACCAGTTCGGGCATCATCCTGGCCTCTCATAAACCATCCACCAGAAGACTTTATCAAGATAAATTAAAAGGTTCTCCACCTGGTCTAAGGATAACATGCTAGACCCGTATTCAGCTCTGGTGACTGCAGTGCTACAATACCTGTCTAAGTTCTTTGATGATGGAGCTTCTGCCTCTACCATACGAGTACACATGGCAGCGATTTCTAATTTCAACAATGGTCTTGATGGGACCCCTCTCATCTCCTTGCGTCTATGTAAAGCTTTCCTGAAGGGAGCTTCTCATATCAGACCTCCATGTAGACAGCCTGTAGAACCATGGAACCTCACTTTAGTCCTTCAGTCCTTGACCCAACCCCCCTTTGAGCCTGCAGCGATGTGCGACCTAAGGTTCTTGTCCTGGAAATCCTTGTTTTTGGTAGCTGTCACATCACCCAGGAGATTTATGGAGCTGCAGGCATTGTGTATCAAAAGGCCCTATCTGGTTTTCCATAAAGACAGAGTATCACTACGGATGGAACCCATCCTTCCTGCCCAAAGTTGTTTCTGATTTTTCCATTAACCAGACCATTGACCTACCAGTGTTCTTTCCAAATTTTTCCAATAAAGGAGAGTACTGCCTACACTCCTTAGATGTGCACAGGCAGCTGAGATTCTACCTAGACAGGACCAAACCTATGCGTAAATCTGATCAGCTTTTCATTTCCTTTTCTGGGCCTAGAATGGGAAGTCCTGTTTCCAAGGTTACATTATCGAAATGGCTAAGAGACTACATACGTTTTATCTGTTCTCTCACAAAAGAAAATATGCATAAGGTTAAAGCCCATTCCACAAGATCTATGGCAGCATCTATAGCCTTCCATTCCAGAGCTACCATGGATGACATTTGTGCAGCAGCTACTTGGGCTAAACCTCATACCTTTATCAATCATTATAAATTGGATTTGGTCTCCAGAGGGAGAGCTGCCTTCGGCTCAATGGTACTCAGGAACGTTCTTCCATAAGGGCTGCCCATGGACCTCAAGGTAGCTTGGGATTCTGTCCCATCAGTGATGAATGGAAAGATGATTAACAACATCAGATAAAAAGTTATGTCTTATCATAACGTTCCATCTGTGTTGTTCTTCTTTTATTCATCACATCCCACCCTCCTTCCTCCACCAAAGGCTCCTGGGGGGGTGCATTGGGTCCAAGTGGTGTCCTAGGGTATTTGCGCAGAAGTGACCTCTGCTTTACTTCTCTATCTCTAGCAAACTTGATCTGAGGCAACAGGGTGAAGGGAATTCTGGGTAGAAGCTTAGCTTGAAAGTTTTTGGCTGGCGCGAGCTTGGTAAAAGACCGACTTGGTTCCTACGGCTCGGAACCAAACCCATCAGTGATGAATGAAAGAAGATCAACAATACAGATGGAACATTATGGTAAGATAGAACTTTTTTATGTAGTACACCTGATGATATCAGCAGTATTAATATAATGACATGAGGAACAATTTCCACACTTTTTGGTACCAAACCTGTCTGCATGCAGTGTAGGTGTAAACCTCTTCTCCAAATAACTTTTAAGTGATTGACCCTTCTTGTAAACCACCAAGGGTTTATCCCCACTTTTTCTACTAAATCAGCATCCCTTAATAGAAATTCCCACTTTTTGCGTAAACATTCAAATATACAATGACTGTCCAACATGAATGGTGTAATGAAACTGTTCTTGTAGTTGCTACATTGTTCGACCACGGGATGTACAATTTCCATATATTCAGTACTTGATTGAGGTTTCCCTAAAATGGGTGTGTAAAACCCATTATTTCTTTTTAAACAACCTCGTTATATATATCTATCCATCTAAAAAAATATTCTGGGTAACCCCTTTTCCGAAACATATCAAGTACTTTTTTGATTTCTGTGTAAAACATATCCAAATTTGACACCATTCTAGCAATACGTACAAGCTGGCCTTTGACTACTGCCCTTTTTGATATCTGGGATGCCAACTTGAATAATGAAGATAAGTATTACAAAAAGTGGGTTTTCGACATCCGTTTGAGATGTCCTTCCCTATCTCCACATCTAAAAAGGAAATCTTAAACTCATTGAAATGAGAGGAAAATTTTAAAAATGTTACCGTTTTATTGATATACTCCAAAAATTCTCTTAATCTTTCAGCTGTGTCTAACCAGAAAATAAATACAGCGTCCAAAAATTTAGAGTGACCAACTACCAGCATATTCACTCGAAAAAATGTATTCTACTTCCCATTTAGCCATGACATAATTAGCGAAGCTTGGTGCGCACGCAGCACCCATTGCCACTCCTGTTGTGTGCCTGTAGGTTTGTCCTTCAAAATAAATGAAATTGTTTTTCAATACCACCTCCATTAAAGTAACACATGCATTTGTAGTGGTATTACTTAAATTACCCATAGTAAACAACTGTTGTTCAAACTGCTGCAATCCTTCATATTGAGGTATTACAGAAAACAAGTCATGCACTTGAATTGTTACAAACACACCTGTCTCACTATAGGGCATGCTGTTAACCAGTTCCAAAAAATGCCATGAATCTTTGCAAATATAAATGTAATCTGTTAAACCTCCCATTATATGTTGGTCAATCCATTGTGCTGTATAATTGGTTTTGGACCTAGAACCATCAACAATAGGCCTAAAATGTGGATTACTTAGGCCCTTGTGTATTTTGGGTATACCAAAAATACTGGCCAAGGCTGGTTTCTCATTGTGCATAAAATCATAATCCTTTTTCAGAATTTCACCCTGCATTAACATATCTTCCAATAGTAAATCAGTCTTCACAATATTTGCCTCCAAACAATAACGAATTAATTTGATTTTGGTAATCTACAGAATTCATAATTACAGCCCCACCCCCCTATCTGGTTTCATCACGCTAATGTTTGGATCGTCTGTGAGCTCTTTCAGAAATCTTTTTTCTTTCTCTGTAACATTACTGTACCTTACCTTACTTTTCTGCTTTAATAAATATTGAATTTCAAACTTGCATACCCTTTCAAATACCTGAATAAAATTATTTAAGGGGGATTAAAAACACTGGGATGATGTAATATATTTGTTGTTGTATTCTCATTAGAAAAATTTTTTTTAAATTTAATTTGAGAGTATACAGTTTCAAATTGGAAATAGTGTTTAGCCCGGCTAGCAGGCACAAATGTTAAACCTTTAGACAAAACATTTCCATAACCAGTACACAAATTATTTACTAGAATAATTATATAGTTTATAATCACCAGCTTTGTTTTCAGTAATAGTTACTGTTGGAAAATTGTCACCGAATGGGGAATCTGCCAATTCCAAAGATTTGAGTTCATTAGTTGTGTAATACTGTTCACTGCAGTGGTGTTGCTGCGGTAGCATTGTCGCCTCACAGTAAGACGTCCTGTTCGATTCTCAGCTAAAGCGTCTTCTGTGTGGAGACATGCGTGAATGGACGTACCTTCGTTGAAGGTTGTTTGTCAGGGCTGGCAACTCAGTACGTAAAAATCTGCTGCCAATCATTAGCGGACTTGAGTTCCGCTGTGGCGACCCCTAACCGGGAAAAGCCGAAAGGTACAACAACAACAAGTTGTGTAATACTGTTCCTCAGGGTGCAGGACTACAAGTTCATTAAACCAACTGTCCACCAAATTGCAGGAATGTAAACCCTCAGCTACTTCCTGTAGTAGCTGTTCATTTGCTTCGGCCGTACACCTTGCTGTAAACGTATTTCCCGGGCATTCTGTTGTCTCCATGATGGGAGCTGATTCTGTTTGTTCTGTATCCGCTCTGATCTCCTCAGTCCTGCCCCCTCTAAAGGGGCAGCTTCATTTATAACTTCAGTTCTACTTCCTCTTACATCACGGCCGGAATTCGAATTCTGATTCGTCGTCCTTGCTTCGTTACCAATGGAACCTGGTGGTAGTGGATATGCCTTCCTGTGTGCATAAGCATC
The DNA here is from genome assembly GCF_019279795.1 of Protopterus annectens. NCBI lineage: Eukaryota > Metazoa > Chordata > Ceratodontiformes > Protopteridae > Protopterus > Protopterus annectens. The sequence goes on along the minus strand of NC_056736.1, from coordinate 104,118,988 downwards.
CGAATCTGTCTTCAATTTATTAATTTTATGTTCCATGTTTTTGGAACAATAACTATTCACAGATGTGAATACATTTTCAAAGTTTGTAATATAATATTCAAATTGCAAGTCCGAGCGAATACTCCTGTTAAGTTGTTCTAGTTCCACCTCAAGCTGCTCTAAGCGTTTGCTTGTTATATTTGATAGTTAAGCACATTAAGTCACAGCCCACTCTATCAAGTAAGTTGTGAAGTTCACCAAGAAATTCACTGTTGCCTGCTATACCACTAGGGTAACGCCACAAGCACAACCCTTAACCATCAGGTGTACTACATAAAGGGTTGTTTTTCTTTTTTTCAAGTATTCTCTGTTTAGCCCAATGTAGTCATTGCTCTGCATTTTACATTGGAAAAAGTAGTAGGCAGTTTAAAAGGCGGGTATATGAGCATATTTTGGACATAAGGAATAAAAAAACTACAAATGCTCTTTACAGGCATGTGGAGAAAAATGTCAACCACAATTTTTATTTTTTTAATTACTGAGCAGGTAAAAAAAGATGCTCAGGGATGGATTATTGATGAACATCTAGATAAAAATTAGTTGTTGTGCCAGTTTTTGCTGAATGCTTGTAATTACCATTGTGCTCCATGACTCTTGCTCTATCAGTTCATTATTAAAATTGACACACCATGAGAGGTATATATGGGTGTGGTTGTAATTTATTCATTGTTCTGATGTTCTTTTGAACGAAAGCGCTCAACCAATAAAGTTTTATGGCTCCTTGGAAGTAGTTTGCTGGATGTCCTTCAAGAATGCAACTGCAGTCCTGACATATGAGTTGTCCTGCCTCAGGCAGCCCTTCAGTCGGCCGGATTCCAAAGTCTGGGTCCGGCGTCGGCTGATGTCGCCTCCCCCGCCAGAGCGGCTGGGGTATAAAGGCATCAGCCGACGCCATCTTCTTCAGTCTTTCTTGCCGCGTGGTGCCCAAAGCAGAAGCAGTTCGCAAGTGCCCGTCGGTCAGCTCCTGTGTTTCAGTTACCGAAGTCATCTAAAAGCTAAGTACCCCGTTGGGGAACATTTTTTCTTGCCTCAGCCGATGTCAGAAAAATTTGAAAAAGTTAACAATTGTTTGTCTTGTGGTAAACAAATACCTCATAAGGACTTCCATTCCTACTGCCTCCCTTGCCTGGGCCCAGACCACGACATCTCTGCCTGTGCTTGCTTTAATAAGCGCACACTCAGGCGCCGGGCAGAATTTGCCGAAGACTTTTTTGGCGAATCCTTTGCTTATATCATGCCGTCGGAACAACCGACAACACAATCTACCAAAAAACGCAAGGACCAGGACCGACATCCTCAGCCCGCGTCTTCTGCCGATACCACACCTAAGTCCTCCGCGAGTATTTCGGTCCCTTCGGAAGCGGTAATTCTACCGCCCCAGGCCGACGACACTGCTTTAACGCGTTCTTCGGTCCCCGAGATTTCACTGGTGCCGGTTATTGATTTTCCTCCAGAAACCGAAGCTCTGGATTTACCCAACACCATTCCTGTGGACAAGGTTACCCCTGCACGTGGGGCAGCTAGGCCTCCGGTATCCATGTCCATCAAGGCCTTTGCACGGGCTAAGGCTTCCAGCCAGGCTAAGGCCCACCCTAAGCCTACTGCTCAGGGTCCCTCTTCTGATAGACAGATCATGACTCTTGCTGCAGATTTAATCTCTCTTATCAGAGGTTCTCAGCCGCACCCGGACAGGGGTTCTCAGCCGCCTGCAGATAAAAGGCCTAGAACTGAGCAGACAGACACCCTCTCCTGAGATGAAGCCTCTGGGGATTCAGAGCACTCAGATACCCAGGAAGAATCCTTCCAGGCCTATGAGGATTCGGATGCTGAGGATTCTATTCCCTCTGCCTCCCCTCCAGAGGATATTTCTTTTGGTGAATTTCTCCATTCCATGAGAGAACATTTTCAGTGGCAGGGTCAGGAATTCTCTGACTCCAGGAAAAGGCTTCGTACCTTCCTTAAGCTGCCCCAACACAGACCTTTAGCTATCCCTCCAGTGTTGGGTGTCCTTGATGATGTATTCTCAGACTCCAGTGCTTCGCCTGATTCTCTCCCTCCTGCTCCTGTCAAACCTGACAGATATTACAGGGTCCCTGAAACCCATAAGCATCTCTTTAAGGCCCACTCTGTGGATTTAGAAACTATTTCACAGGGCCCCAAGGCAGTGGCTTCTACCTCGGCCAAAAACTCTCTGCCCACAGACAGGGAAGCTAGGTCCCTGGAGAGATGGGGCAAACAAGTTTATACCTCTTCCACCCTTGCCGTGTGGTCTCTTAACTGCCTTTTTCATATGTTTCAGTACCAGGATTTCTTAATGGATGATTTGCAGAAAAAGTTAGCCTCTCCTGAGCCTATAGAGATAGAAAGGCATTGCAGGATTTGGTTCATAACACTCAGCAGGTTAGCAATCATTTTCTACAGTGTGGTTATGATGCATTGGAAGCTTCATGTAGGGCAGCCATGACAGGGGCTGTTATACGTAGACATGCTTGGTTGAAAGAGCAGCCACTGCCAGACCATGTTAAAGTTAAGCTCCTGGATGCACCTCTGGAAAAACAGAAGCTTTTTGGTACTAATGCACAGGAGGTGCTGAAGTCTATCGAGGAAAAGGCAAAATCAGTACAGACTGTCAAGGATTTCCTCCAGGTTCAACCTCCCAGATTCAGTAGGAATTGGCCTTCTAAGAATTGGTCCTTTCCAGACTCGGACAAGTTTCAAAGGGGAAAGAACAGGCGTGCTCGAGGTAGAGGGCAATACCGAGGCTCCTACAGGGGCCGCCAATGGCAACCACCAAATCAAAGAAGTGGCGCAGGGAGTTCTCCTGCACCACAGGGACAATCACAATGACTTGACTATCAATCCGCCTACCAAGGCTCAAAGAGAAGCTCCTCTAGGCGGAAAATTATCCTTATTCTCAAAGAACTGGCACATTTTAACCAAGGACAAATGGATTCTGGACATAATAGACAGAGGTTACAGGTTCCACTTCCACACCTTACCAACGAGACAAGGCATGCCAAACCTGCCACAAAATCAAAGGGCAGAGGCTCTCTTACAAGTTGCAAAGCTGTTACAAATAAAAGCTATAGAAAAAGTACCTCCACAGGAACAAGGCCAGGGATTCTATTCAAGACTGTTCCTTGTTCCAAGAAAAGAAAAGCAATGGAGGCCTATACTGGACTTGTCTATTCTAAACACCTTTCTCATTGTGCCAAAATTCAAAATGCTGACGTTACAGCAACTCCTTCCCATGCTGGGCAAGGGGTCTTGGCTGGTTACTCTGGACCTCAAGGAGGCATACCTGCATGTCCCAATCAGACACAGCTGCAGAAGATACCTCAGATTTCTTGCAGGAACAGAGCATTATCAATTCTCAGCATTGCTGTTTGGCTTATCTACTGCACCCAGAGTATTCACGAAATGCCTGGCATCAGTAGTGGCACATTGCAGACTCCAGGGGATTCAAATATACCCTTACCTGGACGGCTGCCTAATACAAGCAAAATGTGTGAGAAATGTGGACAAAAAATGTCCCTGATAGACACACCATTTGTGTGTATTGCTTAGGAGCTGTCCACCTCCAGGAGTCTTGTTCAGTTTGTCATTCCTTCAGTCACAGGGCTCAAATTAACCCCAAGAGGCCTTTTAACCCCCCCCCCCCTCTCAGAAGCAATACAAGAAGGTCCAGGTTCATCAAAGTTTGACAAGTCATCATCTTCTAGATCTGACAAATCTGGAAAGAGATCTTCCTCTTTCAGTGCTCCATTGGAGCCTTCCAAAAAATTACAAAACTTTCCTCACCGGACCTAAGGCTGTCAGATCCGAGAAACCTACTGCACAGACACCATCAGTCTTGTTGCCTGTGGAGTTCAAGTTGCTGAGTCAGTTTCCTGTATTGGAGCCATTCTCCCCTACTCTTAGAGCTCCTATACTTCAGCCTTCCAAGTCTCCAGCCCCCACCATTCAGTCTTCCAGGAGCCTGGCTGATGACTACATGGATAGAGTAGTAAAGAGGCTATTAAGGACATCAGCGCTGGCCAAGCTATTATTGGCTCCAACCCAGAGGGCTTCGGATCTGACCACATTCTCCCCTTCTACTTCGATTCCTCCTCCAATTCAACCTCGGACCTTGGAGCCGGAATGTCTGGAGCTGATATTGGTAGAACTCTAGGAACTGAGACCTATTATGGGATCTTCGGATCCAATCATTGTTCCGACGTCCTTGGCTCCATTGTAGCTCAAGGAGTCTGAGAGCCGATGCTCTCCGGTCGGGTCCGGGGTGGCGAGTCGGATCCGACAGTTGTTGGATCCGAACTTGCCTCTTGGGGCATTAACTGTGGTGAGCTCGGCTCCTACCTCAGCCTCGGAGCAGTCTTCCTTGATTCTGGGAGTTCCCTTGGGTTCTTCGGATCCAGGGATTTCCTTGGATCAGGGGCGAGGGGGCTTTTGAGGTGATGAGAGTACTATTTCCACAAGCAGTTCCATGGTCATCTCTGGGTGTTCTTCCCCCAAAGGCACCGGTGTCTTCCTCTATACCCTTGCATCCACAGGTGCGTAGAGAATCCTAGGCCTCAGGATACCCCACAGAGTGCACCCCACTCTTCTGAAACCTCTTCAGAGTACTCCTCTGAAGAGGTCTGTCAGAAGAGACTATGTAAGAGGAAGCATTTAGACTCCCCAGAGGAGTCCAGCACTTTGGATGCGGACCTTGATGAAGCCGAAGGGTCCACGCAGTCGCCTCCTGATGATGTCTCCTTTGGAGACATCTTAGAAATTGGTAAACAGAGAGGCGGCTGGAAGTCCACCAAGCCTTCAGCAGAGGAGTCTGTGTACCTGAAGGCCTTTGGATCTCACCCTTCCTCCACTTGGTTGTCTCCGCCTTTCGACATACTTCTGGACTTAGTTTCTCGAAAGGGTTTGGGAGTCTTCAGATTCAGTGGAACCGTGAGGCCAAATAAGTTCATCACTTCCTCCTCAGACAAAAACTTTTTAACTAAGGGAGTCCCAGTAGATGCTATGGTGGTGGCGGCAGCAACCAAGAAGGAACTCTGAGACATCTTCTTCTGTTCATCCACCGAACAGTCAGTCTTGCAAGATGGACAGATATGGAAAGCGTTTTTTTTCTTCAGTGACATTTGCTCTTAGATCACTGAATTACCTGACCCACTTTACTAAATTACAGAGAAATCTCCTGAAGGAGTTAGGAGATGCTCTCCAAGGTTTAGTAGCTGAAGGGGTGTCAGAGAAAGCTTCCTCTCAGTTCTCTACTTAAATTCATTGGCTAACTCCTCCATGAGACTGATTTCTTATACAACGGATGGAACGAGTAGAGCAGCAGGTTCAGGAATTTTCCCAAGGAGATATTCTTGGGTGTACTTGTGTGACTTTGCAGAGCCCTGTAAATCTTCTTTTGTGAATGCCCCATTCGATGGCTAATCTCTGTTCAGGCCCAAAGTCAAAGACACACTAACCAGGAGCGAACAAGAAGGAAAGACTCTCTCTGCCATAGGAGTCTGTTTCTCCCTACGTACCAGACCATATCCCAAAGGTCAGAAAGGAAGTGGAAAAATGTGGTTTTGAAAATCTCAGAAAGATTTCCAGGACACACATGGTGAATCTTCCCTCAGGGGTAGAGGCGTAAGTAATAATGGAAGATGCCGACCACGTGGCAGTGGGGGTCCGCAGAATCAGGGCAACAGAAAATCTTTCTTTGGTAAGTCCTTTCAGTGGTCCTGAAGGGAAGCCCACCTGTCCATCTCTGGAGGCAGTCAGGGGCCGCTTATCTTTGTACCCAAAAGCCTGGCTAACAATAACATAAGACAAGTGGGTGCAAAGCATCATGTCCAGAGGTTACTCCATACCCTTCTCTTTCCCCATCCCAAACATAAAAAACATCCCAGATGTTCCACCCAGTCAAAGGGGACAGGCAACATTAGAAATTAAAACGTTGCTAGACAAAAAAGTCATCCAGACAGTCGCCACAGACCAAGTAGGATCCAGAACTTACTGAAGATTCTTTTTAGTTCCAAAGAAAATGGGACTGGAGACAAGTTTTGAATCTCAGCAACCTAAACAAATCTGTAAGAAAGTCCACGTTCCAGATCGTAATACTGCAGTCAATACTCCCTTTTCTGGGACAAGACAATTGAATGTGCTCGATAGACCTCCAGGATGCATACTACCACATAAGAATGGACAGGCAATCCAGGAGACACCTGCACTTTCGGCTGGGAGCCAGTCACTACCAGTTTTGAGCTCTGCTCTTTGGTCTTACAACAGCCCCCAGAGTGTTCAAATATATGGCAGTATTCGCGGCTCACTTGAGGCACCTAGGATTCAAGGTGTATCCATATTTAGACTGGCTACTAACCGCCACCACCGAGCATCAACTAATAAAAGCGAGAAACACCACCTTGCAGCTCTGCTGTCACCTAGGAATCGCAATAAACTATGAGAAATCTGCCTTGCTGCCTTCTCAGTGTGTCATTTTTATAGGAGCAGAATTGGATACAACAAGGATGATGGCCAAACATCCTCCAGAAAGGGTGCGAGTTCTACAATGGCAGGTTTTAAAACTTCTTACAAAGAAAAAAAACACAAGCAAGGGCAGTCCTAAAAGTCTTGGGGACCATGGCAGTAGCAATAACCTTGATCCCATTAGCATGTCTGCACATGAGAATTCTCCAGTGGCTACTGTCCACTCAGTGGTCGAAGCAGGAACTGCCTCTGTCCCACAAAGTATTGATAACGGAATCTTGCAAAAAAGATCTTCATTGGTGGCTTTACTCCACTCATGTGACACTAGGTCTACCCTTTGTACTTCCCCAACCATTAGCCACAGTGACAATGGACGCTTCTCAGGGTGGGGAGGGGGCATAATCTGGGAACGACAGTCCAAGACACTTGGCAGGATCACGACGCCCATTTGCACATCAGTGTCCTAGAGATGAGAGTGGTGCTTCTGGCATTGCAAGCATTCCAGGACTCTCTCCCACTGGGAACTATTGAAATACAGACAGACATGTTAGTTGTATGGTACATAAACAAGGAGGAACCAGATCTTTACCCCCTTTGTCAGGAGGCCCTGAGAGTATGGCAGTGGCGACCTCCTCCCAATGATTTCTGATAGCAACGCACATTCTGTGGAAATCCAGTGTAACAGCAGACAGACTTAGCAGAGTTATTCTGATGCCTCACGAGTGGTCCCTGAAACAGGAAGTAGCAGAAAAGATTTTCCGCAAATGGAGCCTGCCTTGCTGCGACTTTTTTGCCATATCCATGAATGCCAAATGTAGCAACTTCTTTACCCTTATCCCCCCTCCGGGGGAGTCACCAAGGGATGCACTTGTACAGGATAGGCCCTCAGGTCTCCTCTACGCTTTTCTCCCTTTCCATTAATACCAAAAGTTCTTTAGAAATCCAATTACTTGGGAATGGACTTGATACTCATCGTCCCATACTGGCCTCATCAAATCTGGGTCCCCTTCCTGTGGCCTCATCTTCAGGAGGAGCCTTGGATTCTGAACCCAGTTCCGGACCTTCTGGCTTTTGTGTCAGGAACGCTCTATCCTTCCCTTCAAACTCTCAAACTAACAGCTTGGCTGCTCCAATTCCAACCATAGCCAGGCTTCCTAACCTCTCCATCAGTTAAATACATTCAAATATCTTCTCATAAGGCTTCAACAAGAAAGCTATATGGAAGCAAATGGAAAAGATGCTCTTTATGGGCTTCTCATAATCGTATTGACCCTTTTTCTGCCCCAGTAAATTCCATACTAGAATTTTCGGCAAAACTATTCAATGAAGGCACAGCCGCAGCTACCATTAGAGTTCTGCTAGCAGCAATATCCAATTTCCATTTAGATGAAGCAGGCCTCAATATTATGTCTCACAGACTACGCAAAGCCTTTCTTAAAGGTACTTTATTATTATGACCACCTATCAAAGACCCTCCAGCACCATGGGACTTGAATTTTGTCTTATCTCGTTTAATTTTTCCATTGTTTGAGCCAGCATCATCTTGCAAGCTCGAATTTTTGACAACATGGAAATCTATTCTCTTGGTAGCGATTAGTTCTGTTAGAAGAGTGTCAGAACTGCAGCCCTTGTCAATAAAGCCCCCCTATTTGCAATTCCACAGAGACAGGGTCTCCGTATGGACAAAACCCTTCCTTTTTCCCAAAGTATGTTTAGAATCAAATTTGAACCAACCCATAGAACTGCCAGTCTTTTATCCAAATTTTGAGAATAAGGCAGAATACATGATGATGTCCTTCATGGATGCATCTGCAGTCATAACAAGTGGGTTGTCCTGTCGTCAGGCAGCCCTGCAGTCGGCCGGATTCCAAAGTCCGGGTCCGGCTTCGGCTGATGTCGCACTCCACCCGACGTCATCTCTGTTGGTCTTCGGGTATAAAAGCATCAGCCGACGCCATTTTCCTCCGTCTTTCTTGCCGCGTGGCGCCCGAAGCAGAAGCTGTTCGCAAGTGCCGGTCGGTCGGATCCAGAGATTACTTCTACCGAATACTACTTCAAGACTTCTAAAGCTAAGTACCCGTTGGGGACTCTTTCTTGCCTCAGCCGATGTCAGAAAAAGTTAACAATTGTTTAACCTGTGGGAAACAAATACCTCATAAAGATTTCCACTCTTACTGTCTGCCTTGTTTAGGCCCAGCCCACGACGTAGCAGCCTGTTCGCCTGTGCCTCTTTCAACAACCGAACGCTTAGGCGCCGGTCGGAGTTTGCAGAACAGTTTTCGGTTCTGATTTTGCGTACATTATGCCGTCGGATCCTCCGACTACCCCCAAAAAACGCAAAGATAAAGACCGACACTCGCGGTCCACGGTTTCGGCGAAACCACGGTAAAGCAAACCGCGAGTGTCTCGGTTTCGGCCGAAACCGAGAAAACTGCTCAAAGTACAGCTGAACCTATTCTTACAACTGAGGCCCCTGCTACAACTCTTGAATCGACCTCAGAAATTTTACCCACTACGGTGGTTGACTTATCAGACACCATCCCCTTGGATGTCTCTACCCCAGCACGTGGTGCTGCTAGGCCTCCAGCTGCCATGTCCATTAAGGCCTTCGCCAGGGCTAAAGCAGCCAAGACTACTAAAACAGTGCCTGTTAAACCCCCACATCCAGGCCCTCTTCTAGTTCTCAAATGCTTTCTTTGGCAGAAGATTTAATTTCTTTAATTAGAGGATCTCAATCTCACCCAGACAGGGCCTCTCAGCCCCCAGAGAAGAGACCTAGGGCAGAGCCCCCTGCGCCAGTGTCTTCTGGTGGTTCTGCTGATGAATCAGACATAACTGACCAGCCTGAGGCTCCTTCTCCAATTTTGAAGATTCTGATGCTGAAGAATCCATTCCAGCTGCTTCCCCACCAGAAGAATTCTCCTTTGGGGAAACCCTGCATGCCATGCGAGAACAGTTCCAATGGCAGCAACAGGATTTTTCAGACTCCAGAAAAAGACTTAGGACCTTTCTGCACCTCCCACAGCACAGGCCCTTAGCTATACCTCCTGTTCTCTCTGTGGTGGATGATGCTTTCAATGATGTTTGCTCCGCTCCAGATTCTTTACCCCAGTCCCTGCCAAACCAGACAGATTTTACAGGGTGCCAGATACTCATCACCACCTTTACAAGGCCCCACTTGCAGACCCAGAAACTATATCCCAGGGTCCCAAGGCAGTAGCAGCGACCACAGCTAAAACCCTATTCCTTCTGAAAGGGAAGCAAGGTCACTAGACAGATGGGGTAAAAGGTCTACACTTCAGCTACTCTCTCAGCTAGAGCTTTAAACTGTCAGTTTCACATGATACAATACCAAGAGTTTATGCTTGATCAGTTAACTAAAAACTAACCACTGATGAATCTCTTGATAAGAAATATGTATTAGAGATGGTAAATAACATACAACAGGTTAGCAACCATTCCTTAAAATGTGGCTATGATGCACTGGAGGCTTCATTTAGATCAGCCATGACAGGCACAGTGATAAGAAGGCATGCATGGCTAAAGGAACAAGCTTTACCGGATCATGTTAAAGCTAAGTTGCTAGATGCTCCTATGGACAAGACAAGTTTGTTTGGTACACCTGCCCAGCAGGTTATGAAGAAAATGGAAGAAAAGGCAAAATCTGTTCAAACTGTTAAAGATTTCTTGCAGGTTCAACCCCAAGGTTTAGCAGGAACTGGCCTGCCAAAATTGGTCCTTTCCTGACTCCACAAAATTTCAAAGGGGCAGGAATAGACGCTCCAGAGGCAGAAACCAATCCAGAGGAGGTGCCTACAGAGAGCGACAGTGGCAGGGTAACAACAGAGGCACAGACACAGCCACTGCCACTACATCAGCACAACCACAGTGACTTAATCCTAAATCCGCCTACCAGGGAACAAATAGCAGCCCTCTAGGCGGAAAGTTAACCTTATTTTCAAAGAACTGGCACTACATAACAAAAGACAAGTGGATTTTACAAACCATAGATCAAGGTTACGGTTTCACTTCCACACTTTACCAGTCAAAAGAGGAATGCCAAATCTACCTCCAAATCAAAAACAGAGGCTCTACGCCAGATAATGGAGTTAGCAAACATGAGAGCTGTGGAAAGAGTGCCAACAGCAGAACAAGGAAAGGGTTCTACTCCAGACTATTCCTAGTTCCAAGAAAGGAAAAAGTTGGAGACCAATTCTCGACCTGTCCACCTTAAATACATACATCATTGTCCCAAAATTCAAAATGCTGACCCTACAGCAACTTCTTCCCATGCTGGGCAAGGAGTCTTGGCTGGTAACTCTAGATCTCAAGGAGGCATACCTGCACGTCCCCATTCGACCAATCTGCAGAAGATACCTCAGATTTCTTGCAGGATCAGAGCACTATCAATTCTCAGCATTGCCCTTTGGCTTATCTACTGCCCAGAGTATTCACAAAATGCCTGGCATCAGTAATCGCCATTGCAGACTACAGGAATTCAAATTTACCCATACCTGCACGACTGCCTGCTACAAGGGGACAACAAAAGCAAGCTGACAACAGATTTACAAAGGGTCATTTACTTGCTACAAGGACTGGGATACACAGTCAATTTACAAAAGTCAAGGCTGATACCATCCCAAACAAGGACATTCTTGGGCGGAATTGGACACAGTACAACAAATGGCATTCCTGACTACAGAAAAACAAAAGAACTTCCTCTTTACTTCTTGGCACTAACAAAACTGAACAAGTTAACAGCAAGAAAAGTTCTGCAGGCCTTGGGCTTCATGGCATCATGCATAATCTTGGTCCCATTTGCCAGACTACATATGAGGAAACTACAGTGGTACCTAAAGAATTTATGGTCCCAACACAGACACAGTCTAGAAACAGAAATCCCACTAATTCCATGCTTAAAACAGGAGTTCCTATGGTGGGCTCAGGCATGCCAGTCAAACCCAGGCCTACCCTTTCGCAGATGTCAACCAAGCCAGACCATCACAACAGACGCTTCAGACCTAGGATGGGGCCCACATGCTGGACAAATGCGTGCAAGGATTGTGGACACAGGATCAACTTCACCTGCACATCAATCTAAAAGAAATGCTGGCAGTAAAACTGGCAATCCAAAAGTTCAAACCATTTCTCAAAGAGGGCCAGTTGATGATAAGGACAGACAACACCACAGTCATGTGGTACATCAACAAACAGGGAGGCACTCATTCATACCCCTATGCAGAATGACCTTGGAGCTGTGGACCCTGGCACTCAGCTACAACATTCAGTTACAGGCAATATTTGTACCGGGAAAGACAATACTCTAGCAGACATATTAAGCAGAACCACTCGATGCCCACGAATGGAAGCTGCACCGGACATCTTCAAGACCATTTCAAGAAATGGGGAATGCCACAGATAGACCTATTCGCATCACCTCTCAATCACCAGCTCAAAAATTCTGCACAAGGACATTCCACCCATTAGCATGGAAAGTGGACTCACTCTCCTTCAACTGGAAAGGCCTAACAGCATATGCATTCCCACCTCTTCCCTTGATACACAAGGTACTACTAAAAATCAAGGAAGAACGTCCAAGGATAATCCTGATAGCTCCAAACTGGCCAAGACAACACTGGTACCCACTACTGAAGAGCATGTCTCGAACAATATGTGGCCAATACCCTGATGCCTTTGATGTTAACTCAGAACAACTACAGCATCATACATCCAAACCTAAAACGCTGCAACTGACTGCATGGAACATCACATAGCAGCAGCTAATCCAGAACTTTCCCAAAGAGTTAAAGACATTATTCTTGAAGCACGCAGACCTTCAACAAGAAGGAACTATGCTGGAAAATGGAAAAGGTTTGTCATTTGGAGTATGGAAAGAGGAAAAGATGTGTCAAACATAGTTATGCCTAACATTCTGGAGTATCTGGCCGAACTTCTTCATTCAGGCCTGTCCTACTCCTCCATCAAGATACATGCATCAGCTATTTCAGCAGAATACAGCTTTGATCCACCTGTTTTTTCGCACCCTTTGCTCAGGCAGTTCCTCAGAGGAATCAAGAATGTAAAACCTCCAAGGAAACCACCATTACCAGCTTGGGATTTAAACTTTGTGCTAGAAAAGTTGACACTATCACCCTTTGAACCAGCAGCAACAGCAGACCTACAACACCTGTCATGGAAAACTGCTTTCCTACTGGCAATTACTTCAGCAAGGAGGGTTTCAGAACTACAGGCCTTAATGGCAGTGCAACCCTTCCTAATCTTCCACCAAGATAGAGTGTCCATGAGGACTAATCCTACATTTATGCCCAAGGTGGTATCCAGAGTGTCTTTAAACCAGGCAATCCACCTACCTACCTTCTTTCCCAACCCACAAAACAGAGGCGAAAGAATACTGCATACCTTGGATGGACATAGACAGCTACGCTACTACTTGGACAGAACAAAAAATAGCAGAAAGACTGACCAATTTTTGTAGCCTATGCAACAGGAAGGGAAGGAAAAGCTATTTCCAAACAGACAATCTCCAAATGGATAGGAAATTGCATACGATACTGTTACTCCTTCCATGGAAAACCAATTCCACAGAACATAAGACCTCATTCTACAAGGGCAACAGCCACTACCACAGCCTTCTTACGAGGAGTGGCAACCAAAGACATTATTGAGGCGGCTACTTGGACCTCCGTGCACACATTTGCCAAGCATTATAATTTGCCTCTATATTCCAGATCCCGAGCAGGGTTTGCCACTGCTGTACTGCAAGGGATCCTAAACACACCATAATCTACTTTTATCCTCCTCCCCTAGTTGGCTATGGTATTCTACCCATTTGTTATGACTGCAGATGCATCCATGAAGGACATAGTACAGTTTTGTACCTACCATAAATGTAGATGTCCGAACTGGATAGCATCTGCAGTCAGGATTACCCTCCCTCCTTCCCCTCTGTGGTACTCCTAGGGTGTTTACCCTCCTAATAGCTAGCTGTTGGGGGGGAGTCTTTTATGGTGTATTTGTTTGTATATATGTACATATATGCTTATTGCTGTGTTTACCTCTATCTATTTGGAAACATTGGCATCTATCCAAATTTTTAGCCTGCAAGAGGGCTACTGGCATCTGGGGCAAGAAACACTGAGGAAAATGGCGTCGGCTGATGCTTTTATACCCGAAGACCAACAGAGATGACGCCGGGTGGAGTGCGACATCAGCCGAAGCCGGACCCGGACTTTGGAATCCGGCCGACTGCAGGGCTGCCTGACGACAGGACAACCCACTTGATGTTCTTCATTCCACATTGCTGCAGTCCTAACCATTGGGTAGTCCGCTGTCCAGTCGGCCCGAATACCAAAGTATATGGCTGACGTCGGTCAAGGCGCATTAGACTGATGTCAGGACGTCAGGGTACTAATGCGCATGACCGACGTCATATCCTCAGTCTTTTTTGCCGCATGGTCCGATGCAGAAGCAGTTTTGCGAGTGCAGGTTGGCGTTCTGAAAAATTTCCGAAGTCGGAGTTTCAGACCGAATCAAAGTTGGCTAAGTACCCGTTGGGAACATTTTGGTTTTTCTTGCCTCAGTATTTAACCGGATGTCAGAAAAAGTGAATAACTGTATTTCTTGTGGGAAGCAGATACCTCATAGGGATTACCATACTTTGTGTATACCTTGTTTAGGGCCTGAGCACGACGTTGTTGGTTGCCGCTCTTGTGCTAGATTTAACAAACGCACAATTAAGAGAAGGTTAGACTGTGCCAGGTTAGTGTTTGGGAAGCGTTGTAATTATAAAATGCCGCCGGATGCTCCGGCGCCCGCTTCAAAAAAGCAAAGACAAAACAGCAATGCCTAGGGTTGATGAGCCGGGCAGTCCCGGACGTCGGTTCTTTAGAAGGCTCAGTGGAGCCAGAGGTTTTGCCAGGAGTTTCTTTGGAGTCTCAGGCAGAGACTTTACTGTTACAGGATGTGCCCTCTCAGGAGGTAGGCCAGGCTGAGGGCTGCCTGCTTCTCAGGTGACTGTTCTTCCCTCTCTTCCCAAGGTAGTTAGAGCCTCTCCTTCTGTTTCCAAAACTTCTTTGAGAGGTAGGCCAAGTTTAGCTTCAGTGGGGGCTTCTCCTAGCACTTCAGGTTCTGTGCCTAAGAAACATATGCTTAAAATGGCAGAAGATTTAATTACTATGATTAGAGGCTCTATGCCCCCTCCTGATAAGAGGCCTAGGGTGGAACCTGAGTTTGAGAGTTTTGAACAGTGTTCAGAGGCTTCTGAGTCTTCTGCGGAAGACTTGCAGGAGTATCCTCCTTATTCTGATTCTGATGTGGATGATTCCACTCCTACAGCTTCTCCTCCTGAGGATTTCTCATTTTCAGAGACTCTGCATTCCATGAGGGAGCACTTTAAATGGGAAGGCCAAGATTACTCTGATTCCAGGAAAAGGCTTAGGGAATTCTTATTTTACCCCAGCATAGGCCCTTAGCTATACCTCCTGTGTTGAATGTGGTGGAAGATGTTTTGCAGAGGCTTCCCTGAACCCTGATTCTTTGCCTCCTGCCCCTGTTAAACCTGATAGGTACTATAGGGTGCCTGAAGCTCATAAGTATCTGTTTAAGAGTCCTAGGGCAGACCCGAAAACTATTTCTCAGGGGCCTAAAGGTGTTAAGGCCTCTGTTGTTAAAAATCCTGTTCCCACTGATAAAGAGGCAAGGGCTTTGGATAGGTGGGGAAAGAAAGTGTATACTTCTTCCACTTTAGCCATGAGAGCGTTGAATTGTCAGTTTCACATGCTAAAATATCAAAATGATCTCCTTTCACAATTGAAATCTAAGGTGGATGCTTTGGCGGAAGGTATAGAGTGTAAAGAGTTGCTGGATTTAGTTCATGTGTCTGAACAAGTGGGTAAGCATTCTTTGCAATGTGGTTTTGATGCTGTGCAGGCCTCCTCGAGGGTGGCTGCCACTAGTTCTGTTCTTCGCAGGCATGCCTGGTTGAGGGATCAGAATTTAGCAGAGCATGTTAAGACTAGGATTTTGGATGCTCCTTTACAGTCTGATGTGTTATTTGGTTCGCCTGTGGAAGCAGTTTTAAAGAAAATGGAGGACAAAGCTAAGTCTATGCAAACTGTTAAAGATTTTTTGCAGGTGCAGCCACCGAAGTTTAGTAGAAATTGGCCTACTTAAGGGATGGACATATCCTGCTTATGATTCTCAGTCTAGGGGTAGGTCTAGACGTGGTAGGGGCACAGCTCAAGGTTCTTTTAGGCCTAGAACAGGGGGTTCACCTGCTCAGACTTCTGGTGAGGGCAGGGGTCAGTCCTTTCAGAACAGACCCAATGACCTGCCTTTTCAGCTGCCAGTAGATTCTCGTCTGGCAGCTCCTTTGGGAGGAAGACTGTCTCTTTTCAAAGAAAATTGGGATTTAATCACTCAAGACAGATGGGTGTTGGATATCATTCACCACGGTTACAGGTTTTATTTCCATACATTGCCCCCTTTCAAAGGCATGCCAGACGTTCCCCCTCCACAAAGGAAAGTGGCTCACAAGCAAATTTCTCTGTTACTCCAAATAGGGGCCATTCAGACGGTCCCTGTACCAGAAAGGGGCCTAGGATTTTACTCTCGCCTGTTCCTAGTACCACAGAAGGGGAACACGTGGAGACCAATTTTGGATTTATCTATCCTCAACACTTATCTGGACATTCCCAAGTTCAAGATGTTGACGTTACAACAGCTTTTACCTCTGCTGGGCAAAGATCATTGGATGGTAACTTTAGATCTCAAGGAAGCTTACCTTCATGTGCCTATAAGACTAAGTTGCAGGAAGTATCTGCGTTTTCGAGCTGGAAATTCTCATTATCAGTTCTCTGCGTTGCCCTTTGGCTTATCTACTGCGCCCAGAGTATTCACAAAGGTTCTGGCTCCAGTGATAGCTTACTTCAGGCTAAAAGGAATTCAAATCTATCCTTACTTGGACGACTGCCTGATTCTGGCTCAAGAAAAGGAAGACCTTCTACAGCATCTGGAATATGTCATAGCATTGCTAAGATGCCTAGGGTATTCTGTGAACGAAATAAAGTCCAGTCTAGTACCCTCTCAAGACATGTGCTTTCTGGGTGTGAGACTGAATACAGCAGCCCAGATGGCCTTTTAACCCCGGACAAGCAACAGAATCTTTCCAGTTACTTCCATCAACTATCTCTTCAGTCCGGCTGACTGCAAGGACAGTCCTTCAAGCCTTAGGGTTCATGGCATCTTGTATTCTGGTGCTTCCCAATGCCAAACTGCATATGAGGAAGCCGCAATGGTTTCTCAAAATGTGTGGACACAGCACTGCCAGGATTTGGACACTGTCATTCAAATAATACCTTGCATTCAAAAAGAATTTTTGTGGTGGGCTCAGGAATGTCACCTAAACAAGGGACTCTCTATGACCCGCCAGAGGCGAGTCAGATTTTAACGACAGATGCCTCGGACATTGCTTGGGAGCTCATCTAAATGGAAAGTGGATACAAGACAAGTGGCCTGCCAGACTACAGCATCTACATATCAACATGAAAGAGATGTTAGCAGTCCAGTTTGCATTAATGGCTTTCAAGGAGTTACTTCTTCCTGGGCAGGTGTTGATTCTAACAGACAACACAACTGTCATGTGGTACATCAACAAACAAGGGGAACACATTCTTATCCTCTATGCAGGCAAGCAATGATTTTATGGGAGACTGCTCAGCTTGCAACTAACTCTTCAGGCAAGGTTTCTGCCGGAGCACAGAACTCCTTAGCAGATGTGTTAAGCAGGCAAATCATGGATCCCCACGAGTGGAAACTGGATCTTCATGTATTTCAGAAATTGACAGTGTCATGGGGAACTCCAGACATAGATCTGTTCGCTTCTCCACTGAACCACCAGCTGCCAAAGTTTTGCAGAAAGGGGTTTCATCATACAGCTTGGAAAGTGGATGCTCTTTCTTTCAGTTGGAAAAATCTTCATGTGTATGCCTTTCCACCTCTGCCTCTTCTCCCAAAGGTGCTCCTAAAGGTCAGACAAGACAAGCCAAGGATGATTTTAATAGCTCCAGATTGGCCTCGGCAACACTGGTACCCACTACTAAGGAGTCTGGTAAGGAAGCCTCCATGGCCTTTACCTTTGATTCCACACCTGTTATCTCAGAAGGACGGTCACCTGCTCAATGTCAAGCTTCACTCTCTTCGTCTAACAGCATGGCATGTTCTGTTTTGAAACACAGCAGGTTTCAACTTCCTCAACAAGTTTTAAATGTGATTATGGAAGCCAGAAGACCTAGTACAAGGAAAGTGTACGCAGAAAAATGGAAGAGATTTTTATTTTGGAGTGCAGCAAAGAATTTGGAGATTTCTGAGCCTAATTTGAGTGTGGCTCTTCAATATCTTACTGAGTTATTGGACAAAGGTTTGTCCTTCTCTTCCATTAAGATTCATGCTGCAGCAATTTCAGCTCACTATGATTGTGACCCTCCATTGTTTTCGCATCCTTTGTTCAAGCAGTTTCTTAGAGGGGCAAAGAATATAAGACCCCCATAGAGCTCCTACTCCTGCTTGGGATCTCAATTTTGTGTTGGAAAAACTTACTCTACAACCTTTGAGCCTCATGCTACTGCTGAATTGAAATACTTGTCATGGAAGACTGCTTTTTGTTGGCTATTACTTCTGCAAGAAGGGTTTCTGAGTTGCAGGCCCTTATGGCAGTAGAGCCCTTTTGATTTTCCATAAGGATAGGGTATCATTACGTACTAATCCTTCCTTTATGCCTAAGGTGGTTTCTAGTGTGGCTTTAAACCAAACTATTCATTTGCCTACTTTCTATGCAGATCCCCAAAATAAGGGAAAAGATTTTGCACACTTTGGATGTACATAGGCAGTTACGTTATTATTTAAGCAGGACTAAGGATTTCAGGCAGTCTCAGCAGTTGTTTGTTTCTTTTGCTTTGAGTTCCCAGGGCAAGCCTGTGTCTAAGCAAACTATTTCTAAGTGGATTGGGTTTTGCATTTCATTTTGTTATTCCCATCATGGCAAGGAGATTCCAGCTGGGATTAGGCCTCATTCCACTAGGGCTACTGCCACTTCTACAGCATTTCTAAGGGGGGTGGCAACTAAGGATATTTTGGAGGCAGCTACTTGGAGTTCAGTACATACTTTCTCTAAGCATTACCACCTTCCTCTCTACTCTAAATCTAGGGCTGGTTTTGCCACAGCTATTTTGCAAGGCATGTTGACAGCTCCTGCTTCCTTATGATTTGCCAGCCTCCCTTACCTCTGCTTTGGGATTCTACCCAATGGTTAGGACTGCAGCAATGTGGAATGAAGAACATAGTACAGTTTTGTACCTACCATAAATGTAGATGTTCGAGGATCCACATTGCTGCAGTCCAATTTACCCTCCCTCCTTCCCTCTGTGTTTAGGGGTGGTGGTGTGGGTTAGGCTATATTCTTGTAAATTTGTATATATTGTATATATGTTTGGTGCAGGGTTTTTTGGTGTTTTGGTTTAGGCCTTGTCTTTTTAGGGTCTTCTGACATCTGGGGCAAGAAAAGACTGAGGATATGACGTCGGTCATGCGCATTAGTACCCTGACGTCCTGACATCAGTCTAATGCGCCTTGACCGACGTCAGCCATATACTTTGGTATTCGGGCCGACTGGACAGCGGACTACCCAATGGTTAGGACTGCAGCAATGTGGATCCTCGAACATCTACATTTATGGTAGGTACAAAACTGTACTTTATGACTGCAGATGCTATCCAGTTCGGACATCTACATTTATGGTAGGTACAAAACTGTACTTTCTTCATGTTTCACTGTTGCAGTCATTACATTTGGGTTATCTGCTTGCAGGTAGCCCTCAGTCAGCCTGATTAACAGTCTTGGGTCCTGCGTCGGTTGTTGTCCCTTCTTCCGTAACGTCAGGTCATCAGTGGTATAAAACATGCAGCCGACGCCATTACATCAGTCTTTCTTGCCGTGCGGTGCCCGAAGCAGAAGCAGTTTGCAATTGCCAGTCGTCCGACTCCTGAAATTTTCATTTTCGAGTTTCAGAATCGAAGTCTTGAAATAAAAGCTAAGTACCCCATTGGGGAAACTTTTTCTTGCTCTTAACCGATGTCAGTAAATGTAAATAATTGCATTACTTGTGGAAAGCAAATACCTCATAAAGATTTTCATTCGTACTGCATGCCTTGCCTAGGCCCAGACCATGACGTACCTCGCTGTCGGTTTTGTGCCTTATTTAAACCACGAACTATCTGTCGGTATATTCACGCTTCTAAATATTTTGGTGCTCGGTTCAGTTATCCTGATATGTCTTTGATCAGCCATCCGACTACCAGCATTCCGAAAAAATGCAAAGAAAGACAGAGACAGGCCGCCTAGGTCCACAGCTGCCAACTCCTAAGCCAGTTCGCCGGTACTCAGTGAGGCACTTTCGCAGCCCCTGATACCTGCTACTTCTGATTCGCAGACCTCTATTGAGACCCATTCGGAGTCCGGTATGCTGCGAGATGCTTCAACTGTGGAACCTGCCGATGTCTCTACCTTGGATGTGTCCGGAGCCGCTGTGCACGCACCAGCTTCTGATGGTGTATTCAGGCCTACTGGCTTGCATATTAAACCAACGCCATCTTCTTCTTCAAGGCCTAAATCTCGAACCATGGCTAAAAATCTGATGCCCAGATCACATGGTCAGGCCAATATGCATAAAAAACAGATAAGAATTGCTGAAGACCTTATTACTTTAATCAGGGGAAGCCAGCCTTCCCCCTCTGAGACCTAGGACTGAGTTTGTTTATGATACTTCCGACCAGGATTCTGAATTTTCTGTTTCCTCTGATGACCAGGATTTACCCTTATCTATCTATGAGGATTCTGATGCTGAGGACTCCATTCCCTCTGATTCCCCAGAGGATTTCTCTTTTGGTGAAACCTTGCATACTCTCAGGGAGCATTTTCATTAGGAAAGTCAGGATTTCTCTGATTCTAAAAAGAGGCTTAGGGATTACTTACGCCTGCCCCAGCACAGGCCTTTAGCCGTACTAGACATTGTTGATGATGCTTTTGCAGAATCTAGCTTGGCCCTTGACTCTTTACATCCTACTCCTAGGAAACCTGATAGATATTACAGGGTCCTTGACTCTCACAAGTTCCTTTTCAAAAGTCTTACTGCAGATCCTGAGACCATTTCACAGGGGCCCAAGGGCATTAAAGCTACTACTGCCAAAAATCCTACCCTCTCTGATAGAGACTCAGGGCGCTGCATAGATGGGGTAAGAAGGTATACACTTCTGCAACTTTGGCAATTAGGGCCTTAAACTGCCAGTTTCATATGTTGAAGTATCAGCAGCATATTATTGGATTGCTTAAACAGAAAATGATGTTTCCTGATTGTGCTGAAAATAAGGATTTACAGGATTTATTGCATTCAGCTGAACAGGTTGGAAAACATACTTTGCAATGTGGTTTTGACTCTCTAGAGGCATCTTGCAGGGCTGCTGTAACTGGGTCTGTATTTAGAAGGCATTCTTGACTTAAAGAGCAATCCCTACCAGATCATGTTAAAGCAAAATTACTGGATGCTCCCCTAAACCAAGACCGCCTGTTTGGCAACAAGGCAGAAGTTCTTAAAAAAGATGGAAGAAAAAGCTAAATCTATGCAAACTGTTAAAGATTTTTTACAAGTACAACCTCCAAGACTTAGTAGGCATTGGCCTCCAAGAAATGGTCCTTTCCTGCCTCTTCCAGACTTTTGCAGTCCAAACCCAGATCCAGCAGAGCTCCCAGGCTGCAGTCCCAGGGTACGCACAGGACTAGGCAGTGGGGGGCCTTCACTTCCAAATCTGGGAGTAATAAGACTCCCCCTATGGTAAACTGTCTCAATGACTTCCTTTTAAAATTTCCAAGCACTTATCAACTGACTGCCCCTTTGGGGGGAAAGATTGCTCTTCATGCAAAGAACTGGGAACTCAATACCCAGGACAAATGGGTTTTAAATATTGTGTCCCAGGGATACAGGTTTCACTTCCACATGTTGCCAACTTCAAGCGGGTGGCCAGACCTACCCCCAAATCAGTGGGCAGAGGCCCAAAAACAAATACTTTCTCTCTTAAGCATGGGAGCTATTCATTTGGTAGCAGAAGAGGAAAAGGGATAAGGTTTCTACTCGAGGCTTTTCCTGGTAACCAGAAAAGATAATTCATGACGTCCTATCATGGACCTGTCTACTCTAAACACCTTTTTGGAGATTCCAAAATTCAAGATGCTGACTCTTCACCAGTTGATTCCTATGTTAGGCAAAGATGCGTGATTGGCAACACTAGATTTAAAAGAAGCATACCTGCACATCCCAATCAGGGAATCTTGCAGAAGATACCTACACTTTAAAGCAGGCTACTCGCACTATCAGTTCTCTGCACTGCCCTTTGGCTTATCTACTGCGCCCAGGGTATTCACAAAGTGCCTAGCTCCAGTTATTGCATTTTGCAGGCAAAGAAATATTCAAATATCTTCATACCTCGACAATTGTCTAATTGAGTAAGAAAGCCAGGACATACTTTTGAATCATCTGGCCTTTGTACAAAGGGTTCTAACTTGTCTGGGGTACACCATAAACAAAAAGAAATCACACATTGGTACCGTGTGAACAAATTATATTCCTGGGAGCAAGCATGAATACAACTTCCCAGATGGCTTTCCTCACGCCAGAGAAACAAATTCTTTTGACAACCTACTTCAAACAAGTGGCCACAAAAACCCTGCTATCTGCAAGACAAATACTGCAAGCCTTGGGGTTCATGGCCTCCTGCATTCTTCTAATTCCATATACAAGACTGCATATGAGGAAATTACAGTGGTATCTAAAAAGCCTATGGTGTCAACATTCTCAGGATCTAGAAGCAATGATTCTTATCATACCTTGCCTATGCCTAGCGTTCCTTTGGTGGGCAGAGGCCTGCACCAGAACAAGGGATTACCTTTCACACCACCCCCTGCCGCCCAAACCCTAACAACAGACGCATCAGACTATGCATGGGGGGCTCACTTGGCAGGGAAGTGCATTCAGGGCAAATGGAACCCAAGTCAAATGCACTTGCATATCAATCAAAAAGAAATGTTAGCTGTGCAGAATGCTCTAACAGCCTTCAAGGACCACATTCTTCCAGGACAACTAATGGTAAAGACGGACAACACCACTGTTATGTGGTACATAAACAAGCAGGGGGGTACACATTCTTACCCCCTCTGCATACTAGCCATGGCATTGTGGAACACAGCCTTGAGCTACCAAGTGCTCCTACACGCTCAATTCCTGCCAGGAAAATTAAATACACTGGCAGACGGACTAAGCAGAAACCTCAAGGACCCACACGAGTGGAAACTGGAACCAAGGATTTTCAACATGTTGACAAGCAAATGGGGGAGCCCAGATATAGACCTGTTTGCCTCTCCCCAGAACTACCAATTGGACAAATTTTGCACAAGGATTCCCCTCAAACAAGCCTGGAAAGTGGATGCTCTGTCCTTCAGCTGGAAAAACCTATCAGTCTATGCCTTCCCCCCTCTGCCTCTGCTCTCCAAAGTACTACTAAAAATCAAACAGGACAAACCAAGGATGATTTTGTTTGCTCCAGACTTGCCATGCCAACACTAGTATCCCCTCCTGCGCAGTGTGTCACCGTTGTCCCCATGGTACCTGCCTCAGGCTCTTTTCCTGTTGTCTTGGCAGGTGAACCAGATTCTGCACCCTCAGCTTCTAACACTGAACCTAGCAGCCTGGCTAATTACCTAATCTCTCCTTTACCATCCCTCAGTAAACCTGGGATGGATATTTTAGAGACAAGGAGGCCTAGTACTAGAAAATCTTATTCTGAAAAATGGAAAAGATTCTGTGCCTGGAGCCACTCTCAAGGGATGGGCACAGCAGCACCCAATTTACCTTAGATTTTACAGTACTTAACTGAGATGCTTCACAAAGACCTGTCTTTTTCCTCCATCAAAATTCACATCTCAGCCATTTCAGCTCATTATAACACAGAACCCTCCCCTCTTCTCTCATCCACTGCTCAAGCAGTTCCTTAGAGGGGCCAACAATTTGAGACCACCCAGGAGAGCTCCAACCCCAGCCTAGGACCTCAACTTTGTTTTGGAGAAACTCACTCCTTTCGAGCCAGCTGCTACTGCAAACTTAAAAATTCTTTCTTGGAAAACAGCTTTCCTTTTAGCAATCACTTCAGCAAGAAGGGTATCTGAATTACAGACCCTTATGGCAGTGGAGCCTTTCATCATCTTTCATGCGGACAGGATGTCCCTCAGAAAAAATCCATCCTTCATGCCCAAGGTAGTATCCAATGTGGCTTTTAATCAGTCCATTCATTTGCCAACCATCTTTCCCAATCCCCAGAACAAAGGGGGAACGGATACTGCATTCTTTAGATGTGCACAGACAACTTAGATTCTACTTGGACAGGACTAAACCTCAAAGGAAATCTGAACAACTGCTGGTGGCATTTGCTGCAGGGGCAGAGGGGAAGGCTATTTCAAAGCAAACCATTTCTAAATGGATAGGCCATTGCATTCATTTCTGCTATAAGCACCATGAAAAACTTATCGCCTCACTCCACCAGGGCTGCATCTACCCCTACAGCCTTTCTCAGAGGCGTCCCTACCAGGGACATCCTAGAAGCTGCTACCTGGAGTTCTGTACATACTTTCACCAATCATTATCATTTGCCAATTTTCTCTAAATCCAGAGCTGGATTTGCCACTGCAGTCTTGCACGGCCTAATAGCTGGTCCTAATGCTATCTAAATTCCTCCTCCCAACCATAGCTTTGGGAATCTACCCAAATGTAATGACTGCAACAGTGAAACACGAAGAACATAGTACAGTTGTGTACACTTACCATAAATGTAGATGTTCGAGTGCATTCACTATTGCAGTCTTGGTTACCCTCCCTCCAGCCCCCTAACTTCTTTTGGCTATACCTCTACTTTCCTTTACTATGCTTAAAAGCTTTTTGGTGTATTTGCTTTTTGTTGGAGGTATATCATTGTATTTTTATATTTAATTGCTTCCCGGGGCAAGAAAAACTGATGTAATGGCGTCGGCTGCATGTTTTATACCCCTGACAACCTGACGTCATGGAAGAAGGGACAGCAACTGACGCAGGACCCAAGACTTTGTTAATCAGGCCGACTGAGGGCTACCTCCAAGCAGATAACCCAAATGTAATGGGGGTTGGGCTAACAACTTAAGGCCACCCAGAAGAGCCCCTACCGCTGCTTGGGACCTTAACTTTGTGTTGGAAAAGCCACGCTACTCCCCTTTGAGCCTGCAGCTTCAGCAGAGTTAAAATTCCTCTCTTGGAAAACAGCCTTGCTTCTGGCCATCACTTCAGGTAGGAGAGTGTCTGAGCTACAAGCACTCATGCTGACAGGGTCTTCCTCAGGACTAACCCAACTTTCATGCTTAAAGTGGTGTCCAGTGTGGCTGTCAACCAATCTATTCATTTGCTCACCCTTCTCCCTAAACCTAAAAATAAGATGGGAAGGATCCTGAACTCTTTAAACATGCACAGACAGCTCAGATTCTACCTGGATAGGACTAAGCCCTTTAGGAAATCTGACCAGTTACTAGTCAGCTTTACAGCAGGGGCAGAGGGCAAGGCCATATCAAAACAAACCGTTTCCAAATGGATAGCACACTGTATCCATTTCTGTTACAAACACCACGGGAAACCACCCCCACAGGGGGTCAGAACACATTCCACTAGGGCAACCTCCACCTCTGCAGCTTTTCTCAGAGGGGTCCCTACCAGGGGCATCCTGGAGGCTGTACATGGAGTTCTGTTCATAAGCATTACCACCTGCCTATCTTTTCCAAATCCAGAGGAGGCTTTGCAACCACAGTCCTGCAGGGCATACTAGCCAGCCCTAACTCTTCTTGACTGCCTCCACCTGTTTCTTCAGCTTTGGGAATCAACCCAAGTGTGATGACTGCAACAGTGAAACACAAAGAACATAGTACAGTTGTGTACACTTACCATAAATGTAGATGTTTGAGTGTATTCACTGTTGCAGTCCTGGTTTCCCACCCTCCATCCCACTTGTCTCTCTCTCTATCTCTGTTTTCCACAATCCGTACAGTGCTATTTGGTATTTGCTTTCTACTGGTGGTGTTATTCCACCATAATCTAGCTCTTTATTTGGGGGCTTCTGACATTTGGGTCAAGAAAAACTGATGTAATGGCGTTGGCTGCCTGTTTTTATACCACTGACGATCTGACGTCAGTCTTGGAGCGACAGCAACCGATGCAGAAAATACTAAGTCTCTGTTATTCGAGCCAACTGAGGGCTTCCCCTGGCAGGATAACCCAAGTATGATGACTGCAACAGTGAATAGACTCGAACATCTACATTTATGGTAAGTGTACACAGCTGTACTTTGTGCAGAATATTTGAATATGTCATGTTATATCTGGATGCTGCACAATTCTCCTTGATCCTTTCCAATTTTTTTTTTTTTTAATACCCCTTCCTAACATTGCACCTTGTCAGAAGGAGGCAGCCAAACTACAGGATGTAAACCTTCTAATCAAAACAACCATCAAAGAGATCCCACCAGACCAGAGAGGATCTGGGGTTTGAGGATGTCCTTCCACTTCACTGTTGCAGTATTCTTTACAATAGGGATCCCCTGCCAAGGGCAGCCCAATATCCAACCAGTATACCAAAGCCTTTAGTCCGCTATGGGTACGCCATACTTCAGATGTATTCTCCCCACATATGGCATAGGGCATAAAGGTGAGACAGGGTGTACTAGCCTCAGAACTTGCCAGTCCGAATGCCATCTTCGATCGCTGGTCTGAATGCTCGCTCCATTTGCTGGTTCGCCAAGCCGTTTTGAGATAAGTGCCCCACTGGGGTTTTGCTCTTTATCTTTTTTCCTTTTGTTTTTGTTGCTTGTGGGGTTCATGTCATCCAGAAAGGGTAACTGCCAGTGTGGGATGCATATTCCCCATAAAGATAACCCACTACTAGGAAATCCTGCTTATCCAAATGGAACAGGTTTTCTGTTTTCTTGTAACCTGAATCCATCCAAATGGAAGGGGTTTTCTGTTTTCTTGCAACCTGGATCCACTTTCTGTGGATGTTCCTTTGGTTGTGTCATATCTGTGTGAACTGTTCAATGCTGGCTTGGCATATTCTAATGTTAGGGTGCACTTGTTAGCTTTTTCTGCTTGTCTGCCTTTAACACCCCCTTTAGCCTCTAAATTTGAGCTAAACAGTTTATTAAATGCATCCTACATATTAAACCTCCCAGGAAGCCTGTTCCTTCTTCCTAGGACCATCATTTTGTTTTGGAGAAATGTATCCAGGCTCCTTTTGAGCTGCATCTTCAGCTTCCTTGCAGCATTGTTCTTGGAATACTGTTCTTATGTTGGCCCTTACTTCTGCTAGATGAGTGTCTAAGCTTCAAGCCCTTATGGCTGTTTCTTCTTTTATAGTTTTCTGTAAGGACAGGGTGTCCCTTCATGCTTATCCTTCTTTTTTGCCCAAGGTGGTGAATGAGTTGTCTCTTAATCAGTCCACTCATTTGCCCACTTTTTTCCCTTCTCCACAGTCTGCTAGTGAGAAGGTTTTGCTCAGTTTGGATGTGCATAAACAACTCAAATTTTATTTGGATAAGACCAAAGCTTTTCACAGATCTGATCAGCTTTTTGTTTCCTTTCATCCTAGATCTTTGGGATTAGTTGTTTCCAAGCAAGCTATTTCTTCATGGATATCTAAGGCCATTTATTTTTGTTCTTTTCATGGTAAGAGCCTTCATTCTTCTGTTAAGGCCCATTCTGTTAGGGCTGTGGCTTCTTTTGATACTTTATTCAGGGGTTTAGATACTAACTCTGTTCTTAAGACAGCTACCTGGACTTCTCTGCATACTTCTGTCAAGCACTCTAAGTCGGGTGTGATATCCAGGGGTTGAGCTGGTTTTGCTAAGGCCATTGGTTCCTAGAGGGCTATGCTGGTCCTTCCTCCTCCCACTATTCTTCCTGAACATTTGCGCACTCCCTATTGTAAGGAGTACTGCAAGAATGAAATGGAAGGACATAGTACAGTTGTGTAAAATCTTGCCGTAACAGTAGATGTTCTTCTCTTCACTGTTGCAGTATTCACTCCCTCCCTTCTCTCCCTGGTTATTTTCCCTTCTGGATGTGCGTGTTACCTCTCTAATCCTTGGACTGGCATTCCTATTGGGGCTCTCATTTCTGAGGATGGTACATCCGGATGTCACCTTTATGTCTTACGCTGTGCACCGGGATCATACGTTTGATGTACAGTGTACCCTTAGCAAACTAAAGGCTTTGGTATACTGGCCAGATGTCGGGCCGCCTTTGGCTGAGGATCGCTATTGTAAGGAAGACTGCTACAGTGAAGAGAAGGACATCTACTATTATGGTAAGATTTTCCACAACTGTACTCTCCTTTTGATCCAACAAATGACCGCTGGCCCATTTTAGACTAAGTGGCTTACCACTGCATCCAGAAAACCAAGTTCCACTTAGATGTATTGCAGTTGATCCTTTTGTGTTTACAGGAAGGTGCCAGGATGTGATGTTTGGATCTCCATGTTGCCTATCTGCGAGCATTCATGGCTTTGTGGCACAGGAGGATAAAACCCTGATTTTTTTCCCTTTGCATTCAATTGCAGTTCCTAGCTGGCCATAACCCTGTTTGGGGATGATTTGGCCAATTAGTCAAAAGGTGCCTGATGATCAACAATTAGTTGGGGCAAAAGGTGCAAAAGAAATTACCATGGTGTCCAGGGAGTTTCTTTGCTCAGGGTGGCATCCAGTCATTACCACTTCAGAGTTTTTCGGTTTGGTCTCACCACAGTTTCCACAATGTTCACTAAAAGTATGGTGGTGATAGCAGCTCACCTGAGACTGCAGGGATTCAGAGTGTTCCCATAGTTGAATTACTGGTTCCTAGATGCCCCTGCCAGAGAGTCACTGACTTAGGGATGAGATTACTTACTGCAGGTGTTTCTGTCCTTGAGGATTTTAGCGATCACTCAGTAGTCCTATTTGGAGCCATCACAGGCATGAGTTCTATAGGCTGCCACTTGAACACAGTGACCAAAATAAGTCTCCCTCATACCAGACAGAATTGACATCTGATATGCTGTAGTTTGAATTCTTCTGTCCCATTCCACCTTTTTCACAGCCTTAATCCTCAGGTTACTGGGACTTATGACAGCAGCTTGTCATGTAGTTCCCTTTGCAAGATCTTCTCTAAAAATTCTACACTTGGCATTAAGAGTTCAGTTGTCAGGTACTTTTTCATAAACTGTATGCCTCTGGCACCTCCTATAGTGGTTACAAGAAGGCATTTTAGTGCAGGGCTGTCCTATCTCCCTTCAACTTTTCATTGTCATATTTACCACAGATGCATTAGCCCTGTGGAGGTGGAGCCTTGCTTAGGACAGGTGATCCAAGAGACCTGGACAGAACAAGAGGCCCCACTACATATAAATGTCCTGGAGGTTATGGTGACCTTTCTTCTGTTGCAGGCTCTACAGAACCTCCTCCCCCAGGGTCTAGCTGTTATCCACTCCAACAACATGTCTGCAGTTTGTTTAACAAATGAGGAGAACCGGGTCCTGCTCTTTATGTTGGAAGGACATGAGACACTGGGGATTGGCAATGAACATTCATTGATTTCTGGTGGCAATATGCAACCCAGAAAAAAAGCCAGATGTTCTTCATGTTTCACTGTTGCAGTCATCACTTGTGGGATGGTCTTCATGTTTCACTGTTGCAGTCATCACATTTGGGTTATCTGCTTACAGTAGCCCTCAGTCGGCCTGATTGTCAAAGTCTTGGGTCCTGCATCAGTTGCTGTCTCATCTTCCGTGACGTCAGGAAGTCAGGGTATAAAGCATGCAGCTGATGCCATTACATCAGTCTTTCTTGCCATGCGGTGCCTGAAGGAGAAGTTCGCAAGTGTTGGTCGAACGACTCCTGAAATTCTCATTTTCGAGTTTCAGAACCGAAGTCTTCAACTAAAGCGAAGTACCCCGTTGGGGAAACTTTTTCTTGCTCTAAACCGATGTCAAAACTAAATACACTGGCAGACGAACTTAGCAGAAATCTCATGGACCCATATGAGTGGAAACTGGAACCAAAGACTTTTATCATGTTGATAAACAAATGGGGGAGCCCAGATATAGACCTGTTTGTCTCCCCCCAGAACTACCAATTGGACAAATTCTGCACAAGGTCTCCCCACAAGCTAGCTTGGGAAGTGAATGCTGTGTCCTTCATCTGAAAAAATCTATCAGTTTATGCCTTTCCTCCTCTGCCTCTCTTCTCCTAAGTACTACTAAAGATCAAACAGGACAAACCAAGGATGATACTGATTGCTCCAGACTGGCCACGCCAACTCTGGCACCCCACCTTGCGCAGTTAGTCACAGCTAGCCCCATGGCACCTGCCTCAGACCCCTATCCACCTGTCACAGCAGGAGAGCCAGATTCTGCACGCCCAACTTCAAACCCTGAACCTGGCAGCCTGGCTAATTACCTAATGTCTCCGTTACTATCCCTCAGTAAACAAGTGTTGGATGTCATTTTGGAGGCAAGGAGGCCTAGTACTAGAAGATCTTATGCTTAAAAATGGAAAAGATTCTGTGCCGGAACCAAACTCAACGGATGGCCACAGCAGCCCCCAAATTATCTCAGATTCTTCAATACTTATCTGAGATGCTTCACAAGGATCTTTCCTTTTCCTCCATCAAACTTCATGCCTCAGCCATTTCAGCACAGAACCACCCATCTTTTTTCACCCACTGCTCAACTAGTTTCTCAGAGGGGCCAAAAACTTAAGACCACCCAGAAGATCCCCAACTCCAGCCTGGGACCTTAACTTTGTATTGGAAAAACTCACTCTTCCTCCTTTTGAGCCAGCTGCAAGTGCAGAGTTAAAATTTGCCAAAGAGCCAAGTCTCTCGCTTGTCGCTAACTAGCAAAAGCGTGGGTCTCGGGCTGCTGGAGCTAGTCGCTTGCTGCTAACTAGCAAAGAGACGTGTCTCGAGCTGGCTGGAGCTAGTGTTTTCACTAACTTTCTAATTCTATAACAAAAAGCCTTTTTAACAGCTATACCGTATTTTTCGTGTGTGACTGGTAAGCCCTTTGAATTGAAGGGCCTTTCCTGTCAGTCAATTGTTTTTCAAACCTTAGTTCTCTAGGATCCTTTAGTTATTTTTTTTCTGTTTGGTAATCGGCAACCGTAAAGCTAATCTGTTGTGACACACAGTCGCTAAAAAAAAAAAAAAAAAAGTTTTCTGTTCTGTGATAGACTAAATTTGTTTCTAGGCCTTCGGCTTAAAAGTGCACTAGTATATTGTTTGGGTGCAAAACATTTGTAGGAGTCCTGCAGCGTGTGCACGTTTTTTTTCGAGTCTCCTCCAAGAGAGGAAAAAGAAGCATTAGCGCCCTCTCCTCTCCCTGCTAAAGAAGGGGCTGCTCCGCGCCGCCCAGTCCACGCCCGACCGCCAAAAGAAATAGTTAGGCCTCTCGGCTTCGGCTCACGGACTTCGGAGCGAGGTGGAACGGTTCTCCAGTCTCTCCTCTCCTCGGCCCTCTGGGTCTGGCTCTGCGGCTGGGCGGGCATTGAGAGGCGGTCACCTTGGCTCCACTGATCTCTGAGCCGATGAAGGTTGTCTGCTCAGACACCTTCCTCAGCCCAAGTCCTCCTCGCACCGATGGAAATTGGTTTGACACTCCCTTGGCGCTAGCGCTGGAGTAGTCGAGACGCCCGGGTCCCAGTCTTTCAAAATTTTGTTTCGCTCGACCCACTTGGCTTGGAGCCGAGCCGATCCAGAGATCCTGGGTCGGCCACCCCTTACTTCAAACCCCCTCGCCTTCCGCCGCTTTAGCACACGGACTTCTTGGCTTTGGGGGGGGGGGTTTGGACCCAATGCTGTTTTGTCGGTTCTCCCTCTCCTCCTTCTCCGGACTTCGTCTGCTATCGCATGGATCGGGGGACCGGGACCTCCCAGGACAGAGATCGTGCAAGAGAAGCCGTGGACTTCCCCGAGTCTCTTCTCGGATGATGTCTCATTTGCAGACATTCTAGAGATCCTTAAACACGGCGGGTGTCTCCGCCCTTTGACGAGCTCCTGGATTTGGTTTGTCGGAGGGCGTGAACATCCAGATAGTGGTGGCATCTGCTACCCAGCAGGGCGTGGCAGAGGCTTCAACGTCCTCCATCCTCCGGCAAGGGGCGGGTAGAGCGGCAGGCACAGGCTCTGAGGCGGAGGCAAGCAGTAAGCTTGTGTTCGGAGACTTTATCTGCCGTAGGGAGCGTTTATTTCCCTCCTTTCGGCCAGACGCCGTCCCAGAGGCGGCAGAGAGCCCCGCAAACACTGAGACCGCCCGTCCTTGGCACAGAAACGTGCAACGGAGCCACCTTGACGACGGATGCCTCTCCTAGACGGGTGGGGGCATTGTCTTGGCTTCCAAAGCAAACATTTGGGATTCCGTGCTGGCGACTGTTTGCAACACCACAAAACACGGCGGTGCAAAAGGTTCTTTTGACCCCCCCCCCAAGGAAGTAGGCTACGATGCTGTAGTCAAACCTTGGCCACAGGACTGCTTTCCAGTTCTTTCTCCTTTCCCCTCCAACCTTGGCTAACAGGACTGCTGCTTTTTCCTCCCTCCGTTCCACCCCAAAGTCATCTAGACCCCAGTTTTTCATCCTGCGCCTGTCTCTCCGGATCTTGATTTGGTACTTCATGCCTTAACATCTTCCCCTTTGAACCGGCTGCTACATGTGAGTTGAAATACCACCGCATTTGATTTTTCTTCATTCCAAGCTCGCTGTTTTTGAGATTTGTGCTGCGGCTACTTGGGTCCAACCCGCACTTTCGGATCCATCTCGCCTACATTCCCTATACACCTCCTTTTGGCATAAGCGGCAATGAGGAGCCGAGGGATCAGTTTCTTGGAAAACAGCTTTCCTTTTAGCAATCACTTCAGCAAGAAGGGTATCTGAATTACAGGCCCTTATGGCAGTGGGGTCTTTCATGCGGACAGGGTGCCCCTCAGGAGCAGTCCCTCCTTCATGCCCAAAGTGGTATCCAGTGTGTCTCTTAATCAGTCCATTCATTGCCAACCTTTTTTTCTAATCCACAGAACAAAGGGGAATGGATGCTGCACTCCTTAGATGTGCACAGACAACTTAGATTTTACTTGGACAGGACTAAACCTCAAAGGAAATCTGAACAACTGCTGGTGGCATTTGCTGCAGGGGCAGAGGGGAAGGCTATTTCAAAGCAAACCAATGGATAGGCCATTGCATTCATTTCTGTTATAAGCACCATGGAAAACCTATGCCACAGGGGATTAGACCCCATTCCACCAGGACTGCATCTACCTCTAAAGCCTTTCTCAGAGGTGTCCCTACCAGATACATCCTAGAAGCTGCTACTTGCAGTTCTGCAGTTCTGTACATACTTTCACCAAGCATTACCATTTGCCAATTTTCTCTAAATCCAGAGATGGCTTTGCCACTGCAGTCTTGCAGGACCTTATAGCTGGTCCTAATGCTATCTAAATTCCTCCTCCCATCCTTAGCTTTGGGAATCTACCCAAATGTGATGATTGCAATAGTGAAACACGAAGAACATAGCACAGATGTTCATTGTGTTTCACTGTTGCAGTCATTACTCTTGGGTTATCCTGCTGGCAGGCTACCCGCAGTCGGCCTGAATTCCAAAGTCCCGGTCCGGTGTCGGTTGCTGTCACCTCTTCCCTGATGTCAGTGCGCCAGGGGTATAAAAGATGCAGCCGATGCCATTTTCTTCAGTCTTTCTTGCCGCGTGGTGGCCGAAGCAAAAGCAGTTCGCAAGTGCCGGTCGGCCGACTCCTGCGATTTTCAAATCCGAATTTCAGAACCAAAGCTAAGTACCCTATTGGGGAAACTTTTTTCTTGCTCCAGACCGATGTCAGAAAAAGTTAACAATTGTATTTCTTGTGGGAAGCAAATACCTCGTAAGGATTTTAACTCTTACTTTATTCCTTGCCTAGGCCCTGACCACAACGTTGCTAGTTATCGGTTTTGTGCTAGATTTAACCAACGCACTATTAAGCGTCGGTTTGATTTTGCATTTCATTACTTTGGCCGAAGGTTTAATTATATAATGATGTCGGAACAGCCGATGACCGGAGTTTACAAAAAACGCAAGGAAAAGGATAGGCATCTGAGGTCCAAAACTGATGACGAGGCCTCCGTTAGGCCAGTCACTGGTTCGCCGCTTCTCAGTGAGGCACTTTTGCAGCCCCTGGTGCCCGCTACCGCAGAGCCACAGGCCGTTTCCGACTCCTATGTGGAGCCGACTGGGCCTCTAGATACTCAACGTATTGGACACTCGGAAATCATTCCCTCAGATGGGTCCAGAGCCGCTGAGCAGGCATCGGCGTCTGAGGGTGTCTTCAGACCTACACAGTTATATGTTAAACCATCTTCTGCTTCAAAGACTAAAGCAGCTCTAAAGACAAAGAAACAAGTACAGCATTCTCCTACTCAGACTTCCATGCCTAAAAAACAGATGCTTAAAATGGCCGAAGACCTAATTACTTTGATCAGGGGTTCCCATCCCCCTCCTCATAAGAGGCCTAGGCAAGAGACAGAATATGATTCTTCTGATCAGGTTTCTATTTCCTCTGATTTCTCTTCTGAACAGGTTTATTCTATTCCTCCCTATGAGGATTCTGATGCTGAAGAATCCATTCCTTCATCCTCTCCTCCTGAGGATTATTCTTTTGGGGAAACACTGCACACCATGAGGGAGCATTTCCACTGGGAGAGCCAAGATTACTCAGAATCTAAGAAAAGGCTCAGACTTTCTGCTACTACCTCAGCACAGACCCCTTGCTTATTCCACCTGTTCTAGACATTGTAGATGATGTATTTTCAGAGTCCGGCCTGTCCCCTGACTCTCTACCTCCTGCACCTGCTAAGCCTGACAGATACTACAGGGTCCCAGATTCTCATAAATTCCTATATAAAAACCCTGCTGCTGACCCAGAAACTATATCTCAGAGTCCCAAAGGGGTCAAAGCTTCCACTGCAAAAAACCCTGTCCCCTCTGATAGGGATTCTAGGGCACTGGACAGATGGGGGAAAAAAGTTTACACTTGTTACCTTGGCTGTAAGGGCTTTAAATTGTCAGTTTCATATGCATAAATATCAGCAATACTTAATGTCACTGCTTAAACAGAAAATGTTGACAAATTCTGAATGTTCAGAGAACAAGGAAATGCAGGATTTATTGCATGCAACTGAACAAGTGGGAAAGCATACTTTGCAATGTGGTTAGGATTCACTGGAGGCCTCTTGCAGGGCCGCTGTTACAGGTTCCGTTATTAGAAGGCATGCTTGGTTAAAGGAACAGAATCTACCTGATCATGTTAAAGCAAAATTATTAGATGCTCCATTACAGCATGATACTTTGTTTGGTGCTAAAGCAGAAGAGGTGTTGAAGAAAATGGAGGATAAAGCGAAATCCATACAGACAGTTAAGGATTTTTTACAGGTACAGCCACCCAGATTTAGCAGGAACTGGCCTTCCAAAAATTGGTCCTTTCCAGTGTCAGACAGGCTGCAAAGAGGCAGATACAGACGTCCCAGAGGCAGACCTCAGCCCCAAGGCTCATACAGGCCTAAACAATGGGGTGCTCCTACCTCCAAAAGCAAAGAAGACAAATCACAACCTTACAGGAAACAGTCCCAATGACTTTCCTCTGCCAGATCCAAGCACTTTTATTTTGGCATCCCCCTAAGGGGGAAAACTAGCACTTTTTTCACCAAATTGACAAATGATTACCCAAGACAAATGGGTCTTGAACATAGTGTCCCAGGGATACAAGTTCCATTTTCACACCCTACCAAGGGCAAAAGGTATGCCAGACCTGCCACACAATCAATGGGCAGAGGCACAAAAGCAAATTACAGCCCTCATGGACATCAAGGCCATTCAACAAGTACCACAACAAGAGCAGGGGCAAGGATTTTACTCAAGCCTTTTCTTGGTGCCCAGAAAGGACAAAACCTGGAGACCAATAGTGGACCTGTCTATACTAAACACGTTTCTGGAGGTTCCAAAATTCAAGATGTTGACACTACAGCAGCTACTGCCCATGCTGGGCAAGAAGGCTTGGCTCGTAACTTTGGACCTAAAAGAGGCATACCTGCATGTCCCAATCAGACAATCTTGCAGAAGATACCTCAGATTCATAGCTGGTTCAATGCACTACCAATTCTCTGCATTGCCCTTTGGCTTATCTACTGTGCCCAGGGTCTTCACAAAATGCCTGGCACCAGTAATTGCATTTTGCAAACAGAGGAATTCAAATATATCCCTACTTGGACGACTGCCTTATTCAAGCGGAGAACAAAGACATTCTTCTAAAGCATCTGGCGTTTGTAAAAAGATTACTAATTTGCCTAGGGTACACAGTAAACAAAAGGAAATCAAAACTAGTACCCTCTCGAGATAATATTCCTTAGTGCAAGCTTAAATACAACTGCCCAGATGGCTTATCTCACGCCAGACAAACAAAGGCAACTGACTTCTTACTCCAAAAAGTTGGCAACAAAGACCCAGCTGTCTGCAAGGAAAATCCTGCAGGCCTTGGGCTTCATGGCATCCTGCATTCTACTAATTCCATATGCCAGATTGCATATGAGGAAACTACAATGGTATCTAAAAAGTGTTTGGACTCAGCATTGCCACAGCCTGGAGACAGTAATTACCCTTATTCCCTGCCTGCAACAGGAGTTTCGATGGTGGGCACAGGCCTGTCACCACAACAAGGGTCTGCCATTCACTTTACCCACAGCCAGACAGACACTGACAATGGATGCATCAGATTATGCCTGGGGGGCCCATATGGCAGGAAAATGTATTCAGGCCACATGGCCTGCAAGCCAGATGCATCTTCATATCAATCAAGAAGAGATGCTAGCTGTTCAGAATGCCCTGACAGCTTTCAATAATCTACTTCATCCAGAACAGCTGCTGATAAAGACGTACAATACTATGGTCATGTGGTACATAAACAAGCAGGGAGGCACACATTCCTACCCCCTCTGCAGACAAGCAATGACCTTGTGGGACACAGCATTGACTTATCAAGTTCACCTGCAAGCACAATTCTTGCCAGGAAAAACAAACGCTCTGGCATGCGAACTAAGCAGAAACCTCATGGATCCCCACGAGTGGAAACTGGATCCACAAGTCTTCAGCATGATAACAAGGAAATGGGGATGCCTAGACATAGATCTATTTGCCTCCCCTCACAACTGCCAATTACCGAGATTTTGCACAAGGATTCATCACAAACAAGCATGGAGTGTGGGCGCCCTATCCTTCGACTGGAAAAATCTAACCGTGTATGCCTTTCCTCCACTGCCTCTCCTTCCCAAGGTACTCCTAAAGGTCAGACAAGAGAAGCCAAAAATGATACTGATTGCACCAGACTGGCTACGCCAGCATTGTTACACAATCCTAAAGAGCTTGTCTCAAGGTCCAGCATGGATATTGCCTCAAACTTCCCACTTGCTGACCCAACAAAACAATCAGATCCTGCACAGTCAACTCAGGACCTTAAATCTGGCGGCATGGCGGATAATGTAGCCATTTAGAACACTCCTCTTTCAAAAGCTGTTATGGATGTTATCTTGGAGGCCAGGAGGCCTAGTACCAGAAAATCTTATGCAGAAAAATAGAAGAGATTCTGTACTTGGAACCAATAACAAGGCAATGACACGTATGTACCAAATATTCCTCAGATTTTACAATACCTAACAGATGCTTGACAAAGGGCTTTCCTTTTCATCAATTAGGATTCATGCCTCTGCCATTTCAGCCCATTACAATACGGAATGACCAATCTTTTCTCATCCTTTAATAAGGCAGTACCTCAGAGGGGCCAAAAACATCAGGCCTCCAAGGAGAGCACCAGTTCTGGCATGGGACCTCAATTATGTCTTGGAAAAACTCACACTGCCTCCCTCTGAGCCAGCCTCAACAGCTGATATAAAATTCTTATCCTGGAAAACAGCTCTGCTCCTAACAATAACCTCTGCAAGACAAGTCTTGGAGTTACAAGCACTCATGCCTGTGGAACCTTTTATCATTTTCCATCCAGACAGGGTTTCTCTGAGGACAAACCCAACTTTTATGCCTAAGGTGGTGTCCAGTGTGGCCCTCAACCAAACCATTCACTTGCCTACCTTTTATCCAAACCCACAGAACAAGGGTGAGAAAATTCTGCATTATTTGGACATACACAGGCAACTACGCTTCTACTTGGACAGAACTAAAGCTTTTAGAAAGACTGAGCAACTTTTAGTGTCATATGCTGCAGGATCACAAGGAAAGGCTATCTCAAAACAGACTATTTCTACATGGATAGGTTATTGCATCCGTTTCTGTTATTCTCAGCATGGCAAATCAGTGCCTAAGGGTATTAGGCCTCATTCTACCAGAGCAGCAGCCACTTCAGCAGCCTTCCTTAGAGGAGTACCAACCAAAGACATCTTAGAGACTGCAACCTGGAGTTCAGTGCACACTTTTACAAAGCACTACCACTTACCTCTTTACTATAAATCCAGAGCAGGTTTTGCCACTGGAGTGCTGCAGGGCCTCATAGCCTCTCCTAATCCTATTTAGCTCAGCCACCCTTTCTCAGCTTTGGGATTCATTCCCAAGAGTAATGACTGCAACAGTGAAACACGATGAACATAGTACAGTTGTGTACCTACCATAAATGTAGATGTTTGAGTGTATTCACTGTTGCAGTCCAGGTTACCATCCCTCCGTCCCCCTTTCTTTTGCTGGGGTTTATCTGTACTTCTCTCTTCTACACAACCTATGTGGTGTATTTGCTTGTAGATGAAGGAAATGTTTCTTTACTGCATGTATGTTTATTTGCATAATATTTTTAGCCTACCCTTTTGGGGGCACCTGACATATGGGGCAAGAAAATCTGAAGAAAATGGCGTCTGCTGCATCTTTTATACCCCTGGTGCACTGACGTCAGGGAAGAGGAGACAGCAGCTGACACCGGACCGGGACTTTGGAATTCAGGCCGACTGCGGGTAGCCTGCCAGCAGGATAACCCAAGAGCAATGACTGCAACAGTGAATACACTCAACCATCTGCATTTATGGTAGGTACACAACTGTACTTTGTGTACACTTACAATAAATGTAGATGTTCGAGTGTATTCACATTTGCAGTCTTGGTTACCCTCCCTCCAACCCCGATTTCTTTTGGCTATACCTCTACGCTCCTTTACTATGCTTAAAAGCTTTTTGGTGTATTTGCTTTTTTGTTGGTGGTATATCCTTGTATATCTATCTGTCTATATATATATATATATATATATATATATATATATATATATATATATATATGTATTTAATTGCTTCCCATTAGGGGGGCACCTGACATCTGGGGCAAGAAAAACTGATGTAATGGCATCAGCTTCATGCTTTATACCCCTGACTACCTGATGTCACAGAAGATGAGACAGCAACCAACGTAGGACCCAAGACTTTGATAATCAGGCCGACTGAGGGCTACTGCAAGCAGATAACCCAAATGTGATGACTGCAACAGTGAATACACTCTAACATCTATATTTATGGTACGTGTACACAACTGTACATTCTCCCTACTGAGTAGCCCTCGGTCGGCCCGAATACCAGAGTCAAGCTTTTCCCCTGCGCTGGCTGCTGTCGCCTGTGGACTGTTGTCAGGTTGTCAGTGGTATAAAGGAGAGCAGCCGGAGCCATTACAGCAGACTTTCTTGCCATGGAGCCTGAAGCAAAAGCATTTTGAGTGTGTGCTGGTTGGTCGTTGCCGTAGTGGAAGTTGAATCTGAACATAACTAAAGCTAAGTACCCCATTGGGGACTTTTTTCTTGCATTAACAGATGTCCGAAAAAGTCAATAATTGTCTCCACTGTGGAAAACAAATACCACACCAAAACTTGCATACCTTGTGCATTACTTGTCTAGGCCCAGACCACGACATCCCCCGTTGCCAGTTTTGCGTACTTTTCAGTTCAAAGACTATTCTCTATAGAGCTGAATTTGTAGCCAGGCATTTCCAAAGTAGTTCCGCGCATTACAAAATGGCATCAGGTGGTCAGCAGTCTGTGGATATCCCAAAAAACAAAAAGATAAAGAAAGGGACAGACCACACAAACTTAAGCCTTCAGACGACCCGTCCCAGAAGCAAGTCGTCAGTTCTCAGGAATTTAATGAGGCGTATTTGCACCCCATGATGCCCGACTAGTTTCCTTTGCAGGCCTGTACCGAAACCATTTCGGAGTTCTTTTGAGCCGTTGGGGAATGCTTCATCATCCGATCCCTCGGCTGTCTCCACTTCAGTTGGGTCCAGAGCCACTACGCAGGCACTGGCTTCTGAGGAGGTTCTTTGCACAACAGATTCAAGGCAAAAAACGACGTCTTCGCCTCCGACTACCGCATCCCAATGACAAATGGATTTACTAAGGTCTAAAAGCAAGACCACCCCAAAGAAAATAGTCTCTAATCGCCATCTTACTCCTCCTCCACCGCCTCAGTCACAGTTACTGAAAATGGCGGAGGACCTCATCACTTTCATCAGGGGTAGCCATATCACTCCTTCTAAAAGAAAAAGGGATACTTCCCCTGAAGTTCACACAGAACCGGATTCAGAAATTTCAGACTGTCTTGATTCAGATGAGGAACAACAACCTGTCACCTCCTTTGAGGATTCTGATGCAGAGGAATCCATTCCTTCTGTCCCCCCCAGGAGCTTTCATTTGGGGAAACCCTGCACACACAGAGCATTTCCACTGGGAAGCCCAAGATTATCCTCAGTCTAAGAAAAGACTGAGAGTTTCTAGATCTTCCTCAGTACAGACCAGTGGCCATCCCTCCTATTCTGGATGTGGTGGATGATGTTTTCAATGAATCTAGTCTCACCCCTGATGCCCTACCCCCTGCTCCTAGAAAACCTGACAGGTACTACAGGCTGCCGGATTCACATAAGTACTTGTTTAAAAACCCTGCAGTAGACCCAGAGGTCATCACACAGGGGCCTAAAGGGGCCAAGGCCAACTCATCTAAAAATCCAATTCCCTCTGACAAGGACTTGAGCTCTGGACAGATTGGGTAAGAAAGCATACACCTCCACAACCTTGGCTATTAGAGCTTTTAACTGCCAGTTCCATATGCTAAAATATCAATAGCACACTTTGGAGCTTATGAAACAGAAAATGTCATCTTTACCTGACACTAATACTTCCAAAGAGTTATCAGATCTTCTGCACTCTACTTCTCAAGTAGCTAAACCCTCCCTGCACTGTGGATTCGATTGCCTAGAAGCCTCAAGTAGGGCCGCTGTGGCAGGGTCAGTCATTAGGGGGCACACATGGCTAAAAGAACAGCCACTGCCTGATCATGTAAAATCAATCTTGCTTGATGCCCCCCTGGATAAAGACCGCTTGTTTGGAGCAAAAGCAGAGGAGGTCATAAAAAATATGGATGATAAAGCTAAATCTATGCAAACATTAAAAGACTTCCTCCAAGTTCAAAAGTTCAACCTCCCATATTCAGCAGAAACTTTCCCTCTATGTACTGGTCTTTCCCAGCTCCCAATAGACCGGTTCAAGGGAGGCCTCGCAGGGACAAACCAGTTAGACCACAAAACCAAGGCCAGTGAAGAGCTAAGCAGCGGTCCACCACCACTCCCACAGCAGGGAGTTCTAAGTCCACTTACTACTCTAAGAATGTGCAATGACTCCCACTCCCCCTCCCATCAGAGGTTAGGAGGAAGGCTGTCCCTTTACAAAGTTGACTGTCTTTAACAAAGGACCAGTGGATATTAAAAATAATTTTTCAGGTTTACAAATTTACCTTCCAACAAGTCCCAACTTTAACAGGTTACCAAAGTCTACCTCCAAATCAGTGGGCAGAAGCATTAAAACAAGTGCACATACTCCATGCTCAAGGGGCAGTGGAGCCTATGCCACAGGAGCAAGCAGGAAAAAGTTTTTACTCCAGTCTGTTCCTAGTGTCAAGAAAAGAAGACACTTGGCGACCCATCCTCGACCTGTCCACTCTAAACACCTTCCTAGAGGTCCTAAAATTCAAAATGCTAACTCTTCAAAAACTTTTACCAATGCTGGGCAAAAATGCATGGCTAGCCACTCTATAGACATAAAGGATGCCTACCTTCATATACCCATAAGGGAGTCTTGCAGAAAATACTTATGCTTCAGAGCAGGTTCACAACACTTTCAGTTATCTGTGCTACCTTTTGGCTTATCTAAGGCTTTCAGGGTCTTCACAAAATGCCTGGCTCCAGTGATTGCCTTCTGCAGACAGCAGAGCATCCAGATTTACCCATATCTGGACGACTGCCTAATCTAAGCAGACAAAGAGAAGTTACTACAGGACCTGCTCTTTGTACAAACAACCCTAACCTCTCTATGGTTCACACTCGACAGGAAAAAATCAAACCTAAACCCTTCCAGGCAGATCACCTTCTTGGCCGCACTTCTGGACAACAGCCTTCCAAACAGCCTTCCTCTCTCCAAACAACAATGCTTTCTGCCAAACTACTTCTCCCAATTAGCTCTCAGAAAAAACTCACAGCAAGGAAAATTCTTCAGGCACTGGGTTACATGTCATCCTGCATTCTGATGATTCCCCTGACCAGGCTGCACATGAGGAAACTCTAGTGGTACCTAAATAACCTTTGGTGCCAACACTCTCAATTTATGGAGACCACCCTCCCTCTCATTCCATGCATAAGGAACGAGTATCTTTGGTGAGCAGAGGCCTGCACTCAGAACAAGGGCCTTCCCTTCACCTACCTACCACAAGGCCAGACCATCACCACAGACACAGACCTAGCTTGGGGTGCTCATTTAGACACCCGGTGCACCCAAGGCTCTTGGG
Organism: Protopterus annectens; assembly: GCF_019279795.1. NCBI lineage: Eukaryota > Metazoa > Chordata > Ceratodontiformes > Protopteridae > Protopterus > Protopterus annectens. The sequence continues at coordinate 104,076,414 of NC_056736.1, read as the reverse complement.
GCCTCAGGCACTTTCATTGGCACATCAACCTAAAGGAAATTAAGGCAGTTCACAAGGCTATCCCATCCTTCCAAGACCACCTAAAACCAGAAGTCCTCATAAAAACAGACAATACCACAGTCATGTGGTACATAATCAAGCGGGGGACACACACTCCTACCCTCTCTGCCGACTAGCCTTGAGCCTCTGGCAGACAGCCTCCTCCATGGGGCCTACACCTGATAGCCCAGTACATCTCAGGAGTAAACAACACCCTAGCAGACCATCTAAACAGAAACTACTTAGACACCCACGAGTGGAAACTCCAAAAGGAGATATTCCTCCAAATCACCCAGGCCTGGGGAACACCAGAGATGGACCTCTTCGCCTCACAACACAACACAACAATCAGCTGCACAAATTCTGCACTAGGGAGTTCCACTCCCAGCTTGGAAAGTGGATGCTCTCTCATTCCAATGGACCAATCTCTTTATTTATGCGTTCCCCCCCTGCCCTTACTCCCAAGGGTACTGCTCAAAATAAGGCAGGAAGGACCAAAAGCCATCCTTATAGCACCAGATTGACTATTGCAACATTGGTACCCCTTGCTGCTCAGCCTGACCAAGGATCCTTACTACAGGCCCCTGTCATTAACTGCAGACCTCTTGACACAAGATAGAGGGGAGATTCTGCATCCAAACCTGCTCACTCTCAAGCTTTCTGCATGGCTTATCCCCAAGGTACCAGGGATAACCCACAGTTGAGCAAGCATGCCCTAAACATTATTAAGGAAGTCAGAAGGCCCAGCACCAGGAAGTCTTACTCGGAGAAATGGAAAAGATTCAACTCATAGTGCCTATCAGAAGGTCACAGCAGCTCCCAGCCATCCCTCACACTTATTCTGAACTGCGTAGCGGAGCTACTTGACAAGGGCCTCTCTTTTTCCTCCATTAAAATCCACATCTCAGCCATTTCAACACACTTTCATGCTGAACAACCTGTCTTCTCTCACCCTTTTATTAAGCAATTCCTCAGAGATGCATCTAACATTAGGCCCCCTAGATGGGCACCCACTCCAGCCTGGATCCTGAATTATGTCTTAAAAAAGACTGCCTTCCTCTCAGGTATTACTTCAGCTAGGAAGATGTCAGAACTTCAAGCAATCATGGCCACTAACCCTTTATTATCTTCCATGCAGACATGGTGTCTCTCAGGACTAATCCCTCATTCATGCCAAAAGAAGTATCAGATGTGACCCTAAACCAGGCTATACATCTCCCCAGCTTTTTTTTTCAAACCCTCAGAATAAAGGGGAGAGAATGTGCACAGACAGTTAAGATACTACCTGGATGGAACAAAGTCCATTAGGAAGACGGATCAACTGTTGGTTGGCTTCGCCCCAGGGAAAGAGGGGAAGCCTATCTCCAAACAGACCATTTCAAAATGGATATCTCACTGCATACAATTCTGCTACACTTTTCATGGAAAAGCTCCTCCTAAATCTATCAGAACACATTCCACTAGGGCAGCCTCTACTTCCACTGCCTTCGTTAGAGGACTACCCACCAGGGGCATCCTGGAAGCTGCCACTTGGACCTCTGTCCACACCTTCACCGAACAGTACCACCTGCCTCTGTTCTCCAGGGCTTGGGCAGGCTTTGCCTCTGCAGTTCTGCAAGGCATGCTAGCTCAATCCTAGGAATTTCATACTTCCATCCTCCCCTTCCTCAACTTTGGGAATCCTCCCACAAGTGATGACTGCAACAGTGAAACACGAAGAACATAGTACAGTTGTGTACAGTTGTGTACACTTACCATAAATGAGATGTTAGAGTGTATTCACTCTTGCAGTCCTATTTTCCCTCCTACCTTCCCCCTTAATGTTATCCTTTTTGGAGATTAACTGTCATTCTCGTGGCCTTGGGCCACCAGAGGCTCTTTAAAACATTTCCTTCAAGGGGCTCCTACAGGTTAGGGCAAAAAAAAAACTGATGTGATGGCACCAGTTGCTCTCCTTTATACCACTGATGATCTGACGTCAGTCCACAGGCGACAGCAGTCGGTGCAATGGAAAAGCTTGACTGTGGTATTTGGGCCGACCGAGGGCTACCCAGCAGGGATAACCCATAAGTGATGACTGCAACAATGAATACACTTGAATATCTACATTTATGGTAAGTGTACACAACTGTACTTTCTCTAGCAGACAGACTCAGCAAATGTTTTCTGGTGCCATGTGTTTGGTCCATCATTCAGATGACAGCTTGCATCATTTTCTGCCATTGGAGAGAGCACCGCTGTGATCTGGTTACATCCCTAACCACTCCAAGTGCATCACCTTCTTTTCTCTAATCCCTCCCAGGAGCAGATGCCATAGAATGTTGTATTCTGCTAGTGGCCCTTAGGACTGCTGTATGCTTTTTCATCTGTTTTGCTGATCTTGACTTTTCTGAAGAAAGTCAAGGTGTATGCCAGGCCATATTCAGTCTCACAACCTTGTTCTGCTCCTAAGAAGTTCTTTTTCATGGTTTGCGTTAGAGAATGAAACCTTTTCATCTGATGTTGTAAATCTTCATTCATTCCTTACTGATAGGACTTCGGTTCTGTCCTCCCGACACGGCTGGTATCAAGCTCACGCCAGCCAAAAACTCTCAGCTAAGACCTACCCACAGTGCCCTTCTCATAGTCTCTCTAGATCTCGTTTGCTGCATTCCTCATCAGACATGCCAAGCCTTCTCTCAAGCTAAGTGCAGCTTTTTTTGTGGTTCTTTGTAGTTTTATCGACTAATTAGCCAGTTATTTCTTTTAAAGTTATTTCTTGTTCCTAAATTCTATATTTCCTGACTAAACCCTACCCACAACCTTGGTAGTTCTTTCGTACCATCATTGGTACTACTCATTCTTCCCTACCTTGGTAGGCCCTTCTCTTACCATTTGGTATTTCTTAGTACCATTGCTGGTACTCCGTTCTAGCTCTGTGCCGAACTTGATTATGACACAGGCTCCTACCACTGTACCAGCATCAGCACCATTCCCGGTGCCGATGTCTTACATGGCTCCCACCGGTAATGACACCTGCGGTTCCAAAGATTGAGCACCTTGCCAGAACCAGGTACTCTCCTTCTTATGACCCCTTTTTGGGACAACAATTCAGTCCATTTATTGAGAGACCAGAATCTCCATCAGCAGCTTCCTTCAGATCCACCAGGAGTCTTTCGGAACAAGATGTAGTGGGGGTTGTAGACCAGCTTTTGGCAGCTAGAGGATTACCGACCCTGACTAGGTCTTCCCTCCCTCTTGGAACAGAAGCTCTCATGGCATATTCACTTGTCTATCCTTCTCCGACCTCCTGCTAGGTCTTGCAGACTCCAGTACTGATGTCCATCTAGGTACATTCTGTCTCGGCTCTAACAGCGGAGGCTTCCCTGTTGGCACAGATAACTCTTGGTGTCACAGTTCCTTTGGAACTGGTGCACCCTCAGAGCAGTGATTGGGCTGTCGGTACAGTGACACCAAGTTCGGTGCCGATTTTTTCTGTGGCGCCGTAAGGTCACGGCTCTCCTGGCAACTACCAGTCCTCTCGGAGCTCCTCACCTGGATGCGGGCTCCTCAGGGCAGGTGTAACCACGGTTCCGAGGTTGTCCTTCTCTGTCCTGGGCTCCCATCCCTCATCGGGCAGGCCTGCTTTCCAGGTGATGGAGAGGGTCCTCACTTCAACAGGCTCGCAGTTGACACCATTAGCATCGGAACCAGAACCCCTCCCTTTAGCATGCAGCTGTCCCAACCTCCTACTCTGGGATCTCGAGCATGGGAGAGAGCCGCAAGACCTTCCCTTGAAGGGAACCCTTTCCTCCGGAGTTCTCCTCAGAAGACCCCACTGGGGAGCCACCCCAGAAGAAACTTTTCAAGAGGAAGCATCTTGATTCCCCAGAGGAATCCATCACTGAAGACACCGATTATGATGAGGGAGAAGGGTCCCCACTGTCTCCCCTGGAAAACGTCTCATTTGGAGACATTCCCCAGATTCTCAAGCAGAGGGGAGACTGGAAGCCCTCCAACCTTTCTTCAGAGAAATCTGTGTTCCTTCAAGTTTTCCATGCTCAACCATCTACTTCCTGGGTGACCCCACCTGCGGATGAGCTCATTAGGCTTATTGTGCAGCGTGCCTGGAAGGTCCCGGACAACATAGAGCCTGTCCCCTGGAGGCCAGATAAAATTTTGTCCACTCCTGAAGACCAACTCAACTGGTCCAAACAGCTGGTAGTAGATTCCATGGTCGTGGCGGTGGCCACCAAGAGGGAACTGGCAGAATATAGTTCCACTCTTCATCCCCCGAACAGAGTCTCAGGCTATGGACTGACTAGGGAAGTGGACCTATGCTTCAGCGACCTTTGCTATTCGGTCGCTGAATTACCTGGCACACTTTACTTGCCTTCAAAAAGATCTAATCTCAGAAATGTCTGCTTCTTTGACGGGGGTACTGCCTGAGGAGGTGCGTGATACTGCTGCCTCCCATCTAGCTACCCTAGAATCCATTTCAAACTCCTCGATGCGCTTGATTTCTCACACTACCGAGGGGGCAGCTTGAGCAGCCGCATCGGGCATCGTCATGAGACGGCATGCTTGGATGAGTTTGTGTGACTTCGCAGACCCTTTCAAATCTTCCTTTGTCAACGCACCTGTTGACGAAGCTTCCCTTTTTGGTCCCAAAGAAAGAGACACACTATCACGTAGTGCGAAAGATGGAAAGACCTTGTCTGCTGTAGGCATACGTTTTTACACCCCCCCCCCAAGAGATCATACTCAAGAAATGAGAGGGGGGGGTTTGTGGTTCAAGTAGTCCCAAGGATCTTTTTGTGACACTCGTGATGAGCAATCCCCCTGGAGCAGAGGGGGCAACTCATCCAGAAGACGTCCCTTTCGGGGCAGAGGGGGTCTTCGTAACCAGGGAGCTAGGGATTCCTTTTCTGGCCAACACTTCCAGTGCTCCTGAACAGTGGCCTGATTGCTTTCCTCTGGAAGCAGTTGGGGGACGATTCTCTCTGTACCTGCAGGCCTGGGAACACATAACAATGGATGCGTGGGTGCAGAGAACAGTATCCAGAGGCTATCATATCCCATTCAATCTGACTCAGACCTGTAAAACAAATCCCTGACATTCCACCCAGTCAGAATGAGGTTGCAGCCTTAGAAAGCTACGAAAGAGTCATCCAACCAGTCCCGCCAGACCAAATAGGTTCCAGGTTTTACTCTAGGTTCTTTTTAGTGCCAAAAAAGATAGGGGACTGGAGACCAATCCTGGATCTCAGCCTACTAAACAAATTCATCAAGCCTCAAAAATTCCGGATGGTCACGGTGCAGTCCATTCTCCTTTTCTTGGGGAAGGACAACTGGATGTGCTCTATAGACCTCCAGGATGCATATTGCCACATAAAGATGGACAAACACTCCCGGAGATTTCTTTGCTTCTGGCTGGGAAGCCAATCATTACCAGTTCAGGGTACTGCCCTTTCGTCTCTTGACAGCTCCCAGGGTGTTTACCAAATGTATAGCAGTCATAGTAGCTCATCTCTGACTACAAAGATTCTAGGTGTTTCCATATCTAGACAATTGGCTCCTAACCGCCACAACCAGGACCTTCTCATTCTCTGTCTGTTTTACACTCAAGGACTTGCTCTTCGCCTAGGTATCACGATCAATATGGAAAAATCAAACATGCCTCCAACAAGAACACTGGAATTCATTGGAGCAATCTTCGACAGAATGTCCTGTCAAGCTTTCCTTCCTCCTCACAGGCTTTCAAAAATAAGAAACCAGATTCAAGTCCTCCTTCCACAGACATTTGTACCAGCACACCTTGTACTGCAACTGTTGGGCTCTATGGCAGCAGCCATTACCCTAGTACCACTGGCGAGGTTGTACATGAGACTATTACAATGGCTCCTTTCATCACAAAGGTCGATCTTGACCCGCCCACTCGACCACATGATACACTTTACAAACCTTTGCAAGAAAGAAATGCTATGGTGGATGAAGCCAGAAACAAATCTTTTGTGTCGACCGTTCTGTCTCCCCCAGCCTAGGGCCACAGTGACCATGGATGCTCCCCTGTTGGGGGGGTCATTTCCATGGAAAGACGGTCCAAGGCACCTGGTCCCCCATAGAGGCCAATTTGCATATAAATGTCCTGGAATTGAGGGCAGTTCTCTTAGTGTTGCAAGCGTTCCACACATCCCTTCCTTTCGGGACCATTGCAGTTCAGTTGGACAACATGTCATTCGTCTGGTACATCAGCAAACAAGGCGGAACCAGGTCTTACCTCCTGTATCGGGAAGCCATGAGAATATGGCATTGGGCGATGGCTTCCAACCACTTTCTCATAGCAACGAACATTCCCGGGAGTTCCAATCTTATTGCAGACAGTCTGAGCAGGAACATTTTGATGCCTCATGAGTGGTCCCTCGATCCGATAATAGCGGCTCAAATCTTCCGCCACTGGGGCAGGCCTTGCTCTGACCCATTTGCTTCACCCCTAAACAACAAATGCAGAAGGTACTTTGCCCTGATCCCACGTCAGGGGGTGTCACCGAGGGATGCTCTGATGCATGATTGGCCCCTGGGTCTACTGTACGCCTTTTCCCCTCATCCCGAAATTTCTACAGAAAGCTCAAAGGTTGAGAAACAAAGTGATTCTCATTGCCCCTTATTGGCCCCGTCAAGTCTGGTTCCCATTCCTATGGCCTCACCTGATTCACAGCCCATGGATTCTGAATCAGTCTCAAGGACTGCTGTCTCATCCTCAGGGACTGATTCACCCCAATCTCTACAGCCTCAAGCTCAAAGCTTTGTTTCTCCACTTCCAATGATTGCCAGGCTATCTGATATTTCATCCCCTGTTCGTGAGATCCTTCTGGCTTCGCACAAATCATCCACCAGAAAAATTTATTTCAGTAAGTGGACTAGGCTCCCTAGATGGGCCAAAGAACATAACATGGACCCCTTTTCTATGCCTTTTCAGAAGATCCTACAGTATTTCACTACCCTGTTGCATGCAGGAGCTTCAGCATAGATGATTACAGTACATTTAGCAGCTATTGCAAATTTTCACAATGGAATTGACAATTCATCTGTTATGTCACACCGACTGTGCAAAACCTTCATGAAAGGAGTATTGCATATTAAACCTCCTATCAAGCCTCCTATAGAGTCGAGGGACTTGACTTTGGTGCTTCAGTCGTTAACAAGTTTTCCTTTCGAGCCTTCTGGCTCCTGTGATATAAAACTTTTGTCTTGGGAAAACTCTACTTCTAGTAGCGCTTACCTCCGCGAGAGTATCTGAGTTGCAGGCCTTGAGTGTCAAGAGACCATACTTGATTTTCCATAGGGAAAGAGTTTCTCTATGTACTTGACCCATCCTTTTTGCCCAAGGTCATTTCTGGTTTCTCCATCAACCAATATATTGACCTACCAGTTTTCTTTTCTCATCGTTTAAATAGAGGGGAATACCTTCTGCATACCCTCGATGTTCATAGGCAACTTTGTTTCTACTTGGACATAACTAAATCTTTTAGAAAAATGGATCAGTTTGTAGCTTTTGCAGGACCCAGAATGGGTAAGACTGTTTCCAAAATGACTTTATCTTCTTGGCTCAGAAACGCCATTACTTTCATCTACCATCAAAACAAAGTGTACTTGCCTTCCAAAATAAAGGCTCACTCTACTAGATCGATAGCTACCTCAGTGGCCTTTCATTTCAGAGCCTCTGTGGATGATATCTGCGCAGCATCCACTTGGGCAAGACCTCATACCTTTATCACTCATTACAAATTGGATTTGGCCTGCAGGGGAAGAGCATCATGTTAAGTTGTCAATCTCGCCTTCATTCTTGCTGGATGGGTTCGGAGCCGATCCTCGGCTCCGACTCGGCACTTGCTTAGCTTGAGAACTCCTTTTACCAGCTCGAGGCAACCCTATATCCCATGATGCAAGGCGGGACTACCCCAGATCTCGCTTTGCGAAGAGGTCTCCTTTTTGCCAGCTGAGGTAAGTTTGAATTTTTCAAACAGCTTAGTCAGGGTTTATCTCTCCCTTGTTCATTCTTATAGTGTGTAGTGTTTATACAGCCCACCCTATTTCCCCATATAGTTTAAAACTTCTAGTTTTTATAAAAAGTTTCAGTTAGGCCTAGGCCTCCTTTTTAATCCCTATCTGTGTGTCTGTGTTTGTGGGGATTAATTGTGTGACTGTTTGGGGTGTGTGTGAGTATTATTTTTACTTTTTTCTTGGACTATGTCTAAGGAAGTAAAGGTCTCGGGCTTCAAGAAGTGTGACTCGTGCTGTCAGAAAATGTCTCTGACAGACGGTCACACTTCTTGTGTTTACTGCCTGGGGCCTTTACACCTGCAGGACTCCTGTGCTTTATGTCACTCTTTTAGCCAGAGAGTCCTGCAGGAAAGGAGGAATAAGTTGATCCTCCGTGGCTTACTAAAGCCAGAAGGTTCACCCACTAAAACTGGGTCCAGTAAACCTTCTAAGTCACCTAGGGTTCAGGCTACAGCTTCTAAGCCTTCCCCGGTGGCTCCGACTCCTTCCAGTCGAGATCGCTCGGCCGGAGCCGATCTTACTTATCAGGTAGTAGGGTCGGTTCCGACACCCAATCTGCTGTTGCCTTGTCGGCTCCGGCTGGAGCCGACATATTATCCAGTATCGGAGCCGAGAAGCCCTCGGCTCCATCTGGAACCCAGAGGACACCGGCTCCGATGGCTTCGTCCAAGAAGAGATCTCAGTCCCCTTCTTTGGAGTCTATCCACTCGGCTCCGGGTCTCCTCTTTGTCAGCGAGTCATCGGAGCCGATCTTGAGATCTTCCAGGCTGTCTGACCACGATTTAGAGGGTGGTAAGCAGGCTGTTGAAGTCAGGCACTGGCCCAAATCCTCCATAGCCCGTCTCAGCAGACTTCGCTATTGCTTTACCCTTGAACTTCCACCTCCGACTCCTCCAGAGTTGGAGCCGAGCTTCGGGACAGCGACCGTGTCGGCGCCGGAACCGATGCATCCTTTTTCGGCTCCGTCTTCGGCTCCGATCTCTTCCATGAGACCTTCCTTGGAGGGATCCTGTCGAGTTTCCCTTGTCGGCTCTGAGGGGCTAGTGGCATCGGACCCTTGTCCGACCCCGCTCTCCCTCTTGGCGCTTCGGCTTTGGTAAGCTCGGCACCGACATCGGCCTCAGAGCCTTCCCTCTCAGTGGAACCGGGAATTCCTATTTCCTCGGAACGGGAATATTCCTGCCTCCCGGGGAGGGGAGCCTTTGAGGTGATGAGGAGTGTCCTGGCACCTGAGCCAGGTCAACAGTCCATCCCTTTAGCTCCTCCCTCTTCGGTGCCTGTAGACGCCTCTTGCCAGCCTCTTGCTCTCAGGCCCAGGGATCCATCGCCCGAGGTTTCCCCATTGGGAATAACTTCCTCTTCCGAGGTTTCTCCTGATCCTGCAGGGGAACCCCCTCGGAAGAGGACGTGTAAGAGGAAACACACAGACTCCCCTGAGTCTACTACATCTGATACCGACTTAGATGAGTCGGAGGGTTCCCACGGTCCCCTCTGAGGATGTCTCCTTTCAGACATCCTTGAGCTCCTCAAACAGAGGGGAATTGGCCTCCATTGACCCCTCCGAGAATGAGTCGGTATACCTGGAGGCTTTTGGATCCCGACCCTCCACCTCCTGGGTGTCTCCGCCTTTCGACCCACTTATGCAGGTAGTGGCTCGAAGGCGTGGGCAGCTCCAGATTCTGTGGAACCTGTCCCCAGGAGACCATCCAAATTTATTACGGCCCCTACGGACAAGCAGTTTCTTTCTAAGGGTGTTTCTGTGGATGCTATGGTGGTGGCGGCGGCCACCAAGAAGGAACTTGCGGATCCTTCAGTACCTGTCCATCCTCCTAACAAAGATTCTAGGACCATGGACAGGTATGGAAAGCGGATGTTTTCTTCAGCGACCTTTGCTATGCGTTCGCTGAACTACCTTTGTCACTTCACCAGGCTTCAAAGAGATATTCTCAAGGAACTAGGTGAAGTGGTCCAGGATCCTTCTGCTGCTGGGGCTCAAGAAAAGATTGCCTCACAGCTAGCAATCCTGAATTCTTTAACCAACTCCTCCATGCGGCTCATATCCTATGCAGCCGATGGAGCGAGCAGAGACGCAGGCACAGGAGTGGCTCTTGGACGTCAAGCCTGGATGCGACTTTGTAATTTTGCGGACCCTTTTAAGGCGTCCTTCACCAATACCCCCTTTGACGGTTCGGCTTTGTTCGGACCTCAGGTGAAGGAAACCTTGACCAGGTGTGAGCAGGACGGCAAAACTCTTTCTGCCGTTGGAGTCCATTTTTCCACCCCTTCTAGACCCTATCCCAAGGGTCAGAAGGGAGGGAAGATGTGGTTCCGTAAAGCCCAAGGAGCTGCGCCGGACACACGTGGTCAGTTTACCCCCAGAGGCAGAGGGGGTAACAATAATAGACGCCCTAGAGGCAGAGGGGTCCTCAGAACCAGGGCAACAGGGAGTCTTTTCCTGCGAAGCCCTTTCAGCACCCCTGAGGTGTTGCCCGACTGTCCACCCTTGAAGGCAGTCGGGAAGGATTCGCTGTACCCAGTAGCCTGGCGTTCCCTTTCACAAGATTTGTGGGTACAGTCGATCATATCCGAGGGTTACAAAATCCCTTCGAAGGTATCCGTACCTCACCAATCCCTTCCAGACATCTCACCCGGTCAAAGGGATTTGGGCAGAACAGGAGGTTTCAAAGCTCCTAGAAAAAAGTGCCGTCCAGACTGTTCCAGCAGACCAAGTAGGATCCGCGTCTACTCGAGATTCTTTTTGGTCCCCAAAAGGACGGGAGATTGGAGACCAATATTAGACCTGAGCAATCTAAACAGATTTGTCAAGAAGGCAAGATTCGGATGGTCACGCTTCAGTCCATTCTGCCCTTTCTGGGCAAGGACAACTGGATGTGCTCCATAGACCTCCAGGACGCGTACTATCACATAAAGATACACAGGCGCTCCAGGAGGTTTCTCCGCTTTCGGCTAGGGACCAGTCATTATCAATTCAGAGCCCTGCCCTTTGGCCTCACTTCAGCCCCCAGAGTGTTTACCAAAGGCATGGCAGTGGTCACAGCTCATCTGAGATGTCAAGGATTCCAGGTGTTTCCTTATTTGGACGACTGGCTCCTCTCCGCCACCACCAAGCATCAGCTTCTTCAGAGCAGAGACTACACTCTGCAGCTTTGCAAAAGTTTGGGAATTTCAGTGAATTTCGAAAAATCTTCTCTGCTGCCTTGCCAATCTATCACCTTTATAGGTGCAGAATTAAACACCGTCAAGCTGTTAGCCAGACTAACAGATCAGAGAATTCTGGACATCCAAAAATACGTTCGGATTTTATTGCAGAGCAGCAAAGTCAAAGCCAGATTGATACTAAAAGTTCTAGGTCTTATGGCTGCGGCCATTGTTCTTCTACCACTGGCTCGCTTCCACATGCGTCTTCTGCAGTGGATGTTATTCACTCAGTGGTCGTTCCACAGTCTTCCGATGAGACACGAAATATTAGTCACACAATCGTGCAGGACTCATCTGAACTGGTGGATATCTTCCCCTCTTCTTTATCAGGGCCGACCATTCATTCCCCCTCCTCCGGTTGCCACAGTCACTACGGATGCCTCTCTGATCGGGTGGGGGGGACATTATCAGGGCAGGATGGTCCACGGGACGTGGCAACCCATAGAATACCATCTGCACATAAATGTCCTAGAGATGAGAGCGGTGCTTTTAACGTTGCAAGCCCTCAACGACTTTCTTCCCGCGGGTTCTATTGCAGTGCAAACGGACAACATGTCCGTGGTCTGGTACATCAACAAGCAGGGTGGGACCAGGTCCTATCCTTTGTGTCGAGAAGCTCTCAGACTTTGGCAATGGGCAATCTCCTCTCATCGGTTTTTGATAGCATCGCACATCCCCGGCAGGTCCAACCTCTTAGCGGACAGGCTGAGCAGAGCCATTCTTATGCCTCACGAGTGGTCTCTCAATCAATCTAAGTGGACCATATTTTTCTGAAGTGGGGCACACCTTGTTGCGATCTTTTTGCTACACCCCAAAACAACAAGTGCCCCGACTTCTTCACCCTCTTTCCCCTACCAGGCCAACCCCTGAGAGACTCTCTAACCCAGGATTGGCCCCGGGGACTTCTGTACGCTTTCCCTCGATTCCACAAGTCATTCAGAAAGCCACCGTTTTGAGGGCCAAGTTGATTCTCATTGCCCCTTACTGGCCTCGACAAATTTGGTTTCCATCTCTGCATCGTCACCTCCTGGTGCAGCCTTGGCATCTGGACCCAGTTCCAGATCTTTTGATCCACCAGTCGGGTCAACAGCACCGGGCCATTCATTCTCTCAACCTCACTGCTTGGTTGCTCCACTTCCTTCCCTAGCCAGGCTTCCTATGATCTCTGATCCTGTCAGAGATATCTTAGTAGCTTATTTGAAGTCATCCACCAGAACCGTTTATGCTCGACGTTTTTCCCTTTGGGCAAACTCCAGAAATATTGATCCCTTTACTGCTCCTGTGCATTCTGTTTTAGATTTCCTGGCTGAAGTTTTTCAGTCAGGATCCTCTTCATCTACAGTAAAAGTTCAACTGGCAGCTATTTTCAAGTATCATGTTGGCTTGCAGGATCATAACATTATGTCACATAGACTATGCAAAGCCTTTCTGAGAGGAGATTTTCTCCTGAAGCCGCCAATAAAACATCCTCCTCCACAATGGGATCTGAATTTGTTAGCATCCTTGATTTTACCACCCTTCGAACCGTCTGCTTCATGTTCCTTGAAGTTATTGACCTGGAAAACTATATTTTTACTGGCTGTCACTTCAGCAAGGAGGTTTCCGAGATTCAAGCTCTCTGCATCCATTCCCCTTACTTGGTTTTTCACAAGGACAGGGTATCCTTGAGAACAAATCCGTCCTTTCTCCCCAAAGTTGTTTCTCAAACTAATATTAATCAATCTATCGATCTACCAGTCTTTTCCCCTAATTATTCTGACAGAGCTGAACAAAAGCTTCATTTTTTGGATGTCCATCGTCAGCTCAGGTACTATTTGCATAGAACTAAACAATTTAGGAAATCAGACCAATTATTTGTCTCCTATGCAGAAAACAGGAAAGGTCTCCCAGTATCAAAAGTGACCTTATCCAGATGGTTGTCTTCCACCATTTCTTACGTGTATTCGGCTCAGAGGCAAGCAACTACCTTCTAAACCAAAGCACACTCAACCAGGAGTCTATCCACTTCTGCAGCCTTTCAGGATAGACTACCCATTGATACTATTTGTGCAGCAGCTACTTGGGCCACTCCTCATACCTTTGTCTCTCATTACAAATTAGATTTGGCCTCTAGGGACAGGGCCAGTTTTGGTTCCACAGTTCTCAAGAGTCTGTTCCATTGAGCCACCCGGGATACAGGTGCTAGGGACGCGGTCCCATCCAGCAAGAATGAAGGCGAGATTGACAACTTAACATTTAGAAGTTATGTACCTACCATAACGTTCCATGTTAGTTGTCTTCTCTGCCTTCTTTCTAAGCCCTCCCTCCTTCCCCCTGGCCTGGACAGATCTTGAAGAGTTTCCTCTTCTCAGGTTGTTCCCTCCTGAGTCTTCATTAGAGGAGTCCTTTGTTAGGAACTTGTTTTTCCTAGTTCTACTAGGTTAGTCCTTAGCAGGGTATTTTAGCTACCAAACGAGATCTGAGGTAGTCCCGCCTTGCATCATGGGATATAGGGTTGCCTCGAGCTGGTAAAAGGAGTTCTCAAGCTAAGCAAGTGCCGAGTCGGAGCCGAGGATCGGCTCCGAACCCATCCAGCAAGAAAGAAGGCGAGAGAAGACAACTAACATGGAACGTTATAGTAGGTACATAATTTCTAATTTTGGTTCTATGGTGCTGAGGAATGTCCTTCCTTAGGTCCACCCAGGACTTAAGTACCTGGGGACTCGGTCCTATCAGTAAGGAATGAATGAATATTTACATCATCAGATAAAGAAGTTATGTCTTACCATAAAGTTCCATCTGTGTTGTAGATCTTCATTCATTCATTACTTCCCGCCCTCCTTCCCCCTGCCTGGACTCCTGGTGGACTTTAGGATCTCCTTGTTAGCTAGGTTATCTCCTCAGACAGAGCCTCCTACTTATCACTATTATTCTTTCTATACTATAAGGGTGGACAAACTCAATCTGAAGAGACTATGAGAGGGGCATTGTGGGTAGGTCTTGGCTAAGAGTCTTTGGCTGGCACGAGATTGGTACCGGCCGTGTTCATTCCGAGGACGGAACCGAAGTCCTGTCAGTAATGAATGAAGATCCACAACACAGATGGAAAGTTATGGTAAGACATAACTTCTTTTTTTTTGAGCCTGACTGAGGTCTTTTATCCCCACACATTCAAAAAGCCTCACTTGGACCTCCAGTGCCTCAGGCTAGACCTTTATGGTTTTTCCATTTCCATTAATGGCCAGGAACACAGCATTACCCACCTAGGTGATCCAAGTAATGACGACTGCACAGAAGCCAACTGTAGATCGTTGTGTTTAATGTTCCTGTTCAGCCACTGTAGCTAGATAGCACGTGCATATAAATACTGAGCACGTGCAAGAACAGTGCCATTTTGTACAGTCAGCTAGAGTGAATGCAGTCATGAATGGAGATGCAGATGCAAGTTTGAAGTAATGAGTGAATCAGCTTGAATAGAAGTTCTGATTACAGCATCTGACAATGTTTATGTACAGTAAATATCTTGAACCCATACACCGCTTCATTGTCTGTTTTGAATGCATGAGATGAGCAATATGGTGTCAGTAGTGGGATCCAAAGTTGAAGCAGCACACTAACCATGAGGCACTCAGTTAAGTGGAGAAATATACCAGAGTGAACTCGCAAACAGGTCAGCGGTAAGTCAAATGTACTTAAATTAGTTTAAATGATTATTTCAGTAGCCGAATGTTTGGCGAAGCATTCAGAACATTCAAAATAATTACCAAGATAAAATAAATGTCTGAAATTGTGACATACTGATAAAAACATTTGAAATAAATACAAGTGTGTTCAAAATAATTTTTGAAGTATTAAAATGTATAAAAAGGTTAAAACGACCGCATTTCTTTACAATGGACTTCTTTTTTGCATTAATTAAAGCTGTTCGAGGTGTCTGAAGTTTCTGGAATGTTTGCAGTGTTTGTCAAAGTGAAGCCTTTTCAAAGTGATTGTTGTGTTATTGAAAATAATTACAAGTACCTGGTCTATGCTTATATTTAGAAGTATTTTGTTATTATGGCAGATGGATTTCACAGACCTGAACTGCTGGTGTTTGATAATATTCTGAGAACTGGAGAGTGTTTGAACAAGAATGTGATATTTTCATACAGGCTGCATTTTCTGATGAAGATGCACATACAAAAGCCTTCATGCTTAAACAGGCTCGGAAGCCATTGAGCGGGAATGTTCATTTGTGTATGCACCTGCTGTGTATACAGGGGAGGGAGAAAACTGCAATATTGTGATGCAGGCAGAAACACGGGAAGAACCTGAGTGCTTGAAATGTAAATTTAGAGAGATGTGTAACTCTCAAACAAATATTACAATGGAAAGACACGTTTTAAACAAGAAATCAAAAACCTGGTGAAACTATAGCAGCATATATTGCTGACTTGAGAAATAAAGCTAAAACGTGCAGATTTAGTGATTTACAAGATGATTGGATAAAAGACAGATTTGTGTGTGGAGTTAATGATGCAGTAAGAAAGATTTTCCTTCAAGATAGTGATTTAACATTGAGCAAAGCCTTAGAGATTTGTCAAATATATGAGTTTATAGAAAAGTACACATATGTTTATCCGAGAGACAAATGGCTTGCAGTACCTAACAGTGCGAATGTTGATAGTGTACAGCAGAAAGCTAAGATGAAAAAGAGATGCAAGCTAAAGGGTGTGGGTGCGGCAGTACCCAATTTCAACCATAAACCAAATGAGGCCACTACAAACAATCTTATTGTTAATGGTCGTAATTGTGGAGGCAACCATGAGCCTAAATTAGAGAAGTGCTTAGCTTTTGGTCAGCAGTGTCACAAATGTAAAAAGTTGAATCATTTAATAAGGCTTTGCAGGTCTGAAGTGGCACATACTTTTATTAAAAGACAGTATCCTGAAAAACAAGTAGATCAGATAGAAAGTTGTGAGCAACTTTTTATGTTGACGGTATCTCAGTGATTGAATACAGTGAACTGTCAGCCAACTGGTAGTCTGGCAGCAAAGAGTGAAATATTTTGTGCTGTTTGGATTAATGGAAAACTTGTAGAGCTTAAAGTAGAGACTAGGTCCAAGTGTAATGTTATATCAGCACAAATGTTTGCCAAAGTAAAAGCTGGTGAGAAACTTGATTCAGCGAAGTGTGCAAAACTTGTTGATTATGTTGAAGAGATTCAAACTGATGGTGCTGTAGTTCTTGCATGCCATTCTGCTGGGAACAGCTATGACTTGCAGATGTTCATCATGTTACACTGCTGCAGTCATTACACTTGGGTTATCCTGCCGTCAGGCAGTCCTGCAGTCGGCCTGAGTTCCAAAGTCTTGGTCTGGCGTCAGTTGCTGTCGCTTCTTCCCTGACGTCAGTGCGCCAGGGGTATATAAGATGCGTCCAACAACATTTTCTCCAGTCTTTCTTGCCGCACGGTGCCCGAAGCAGAAGCAGTTTGCAAGTGCCGGTCGGCTGACTCCTGAGATTTTCGAAGTCGAATTTCAGATCCAAAGTCTTCAATAAAGCTAAGTACCCCATTGGGGAAACTTTTTTCTTGCCTCAGACCGATGTCAGAAAAAGTTAATAATTGTATTTCTTGTGGGAAGCAAATACCTCATAAGGACTTCCACTCTTACTGTATTCCATGCCTAGGCCCTGATCACGACGTCACTAGTTGTCGGTTTTGTGCTAGATTTAACAAACGCACTATAAAAAGATGTTTCGATATTGCTTTGCACTACTTTGGCCGAAGGTTCAATTATACGATGCCATCGGATCAGCCGACGACCTCAATACCGAAAAAACGCAAAGACAATTATAAAGACAGGCATCCGAGGTCCAAAACAGACGACAAAACCTCTTCTAGGCCAGTCGCCGGTTCTCAGTGAGGCGCTTTCGCAGCCCCTGACACCTGCTACCTCAGAGCCACAGGCCGCTTCCGACTCCCACATGGAGACATCTAGGCCTCTGGAAACTCAAGGTATTGGGCCTATGGAAACTAATCCCTCAGATGGGTCTGCAGCTGCTGAGCAGGCATCGGCTTCTGAGGGTGTTTTCAGACCTTCACAACTTACCATTAAAACAACAGCCAAGACTAAGGTACCATTAAAGACAAAGAAACAAGTACAGCATTCTCCTGGACAGTCCTCCATGCCTAAGAAACAGATGCTTAAAATGGCCGAAGACCTCATTACTCTAATCAGGGGTTCCCATCCCCCTCCTGAGAAAAGGCCTAGGGCAGGATACAGACTATGACTCCTCTGATCAGGTTTCCATTTCCTCTGATTCCTCTTCAAACCAGGGATACTCTCTACCCCCCTATGAGGACTCTGATGCTGAAGAATCTATCCCTTCAGCCTGTCCTCCTGAGGATTATTCTTTTGAGGAAACTTTACATACCATGAGGGAGCATTTCCATTGGGAAAGCCAGGATTACTCAGAATCCAAGAAAAGGCTCAGGGATTTCCTCTTATTGCCTCAACACAGGCTCCTGGCTATTCCGCCAGTGCTAGATATTGTGGATGATGTGTTCTCTGAATCCAGTTTATCTCCTGACTCTTTGCCTCATGCTCCAGCCAAGCCAGATAGGTATTGAGTCCCTGACTCTCACAGGTTTCTTTACAAAAACCCTTCTGCTGATCAAGAAACTATTTCCCAGGGTCCAAAAGGGGTAAGGCTTCCATTGCAAAAAATCCAGTACCCTCGGACAGATTCCAGATCTCTGGATAGATGGGGGAAGAAAGTATACACTTCTGCAACTTTAGCAGTAAGAGCTTTAAATTGCCAGTTTCACATGCTGAAGTACCAACAATATTTAATGGCTCAGTTAAAACAGAAAATGCTTGCAAGCTCAGAAGCTCCTGATTGTAAAGAAATGCAGGATTTATTGCATTAAGTTGAACAGGTGAGAAAACATACTCTGCGATGTGGTTTTGATTCTTTAGAGGCCTCTTGTAGAGCCACTGTTACAAGTTCTGTGATTCGAAGACATGCTTGGTTAAAAGAACAAAGTTTACCTGATCATGTTAAGGCAAAATTATTGGATGCTCCTTTACAGCATGATACTTTGTTTGGTGTTGGGGCAGAAGAGATGTTAAAGAAAATGGAGGATAAAGCTAAATCTATGCAAACAGTCAAGGATTTCTTACAGGTACAGCCACCTCGGTTTAGCAGAAATTGGCCAACAAAGAATTGGTCCTTTCCAGTGTCAGACAGACCACAGAGAGGCAGATACAGACGCCCAAGAGGCAGATCTCAACCCCAAGGCTCAAACAGACAACGACAGTGGGGCACCTCAACCCCAAAAGGTGGTGAGGACAAGTCTCAACCTTACAGGAAACAGACACAATGACTTTCCCCTTCGTACGCCAAGCACATCCCTTTTGGAAGCCCCCTTAGGGGGAAAACTAGCACTTTTAAACTAGCATTTTTTTCTCAAAACTGGAAAACAATCACCCAGGACAAATGGGTCCTGAATATTGTGTCTCAAGGTTACAGATTCCACTTTCATACTTTACCAAGGCTAAAAGGAATGCCAGACCTGCCACAAAATCAATGGGCAGAGGCACAGAAGCAAATTTCAGCCCTCATGGACATGAGCTATTCAAAAAGTACCACAACAGGAACAAGGACAAGGATTTTACTCAAGACTCTTCCTGGTCCCCAGAAAAGACCAGGCCTGGAGGCCCATACTAGGCCTTTCAATTCTGAATACTTACCTGGATATTCCGAAATTCAAAATGTTGACATTATAGCAGCTTCTACACATGCTGGGCAGGAAGGCTTGGCTTGTTACTCTGGACCTCGAAGAGGCATTACCTGCATGTCCCTATCAGACAAAATTGCAGAAGATACCTCAGATTCAAAGCTGGTACAATGCACTACCAATTCTCTGCACTGCCCTTTGGCTTATCTACTGCGCCCAGGGTCTTCACAAAGTGCCTGGCACCAGTAATTGCATTTTGCAGACAAAAAGGAATTCAAATATGTCCATACCTGGACGACTGCCTCATTCAAGCAGAGACAAAGGACATTCTTCTACAGCATCTGGCATTTGTAAAAAGGTTGCTAATTTCTCTAGAGTACACAGTAAATGAAAAGAAGTCAAAACTAGAACCCGCGCAACAGATTATATTCCTGGGTGCCAGCTTAAATACAACAGCCCAGATGGCTTACCTCACGCCAGACAAACAAGTTAAACTAACTCAATATTTTCAATTGCTGGCAAGAAAGTCCCATCTCCCTGCAAGAAAAATTCTGCAGGCCCTGGGATTCATGGCATCCTGCATACTACTAATACCATATGCCAGACTGCATATGAGGAAATTACAATGGTACCTGAAAAGTGTTTGGACTTAACACTCACAGTTTAGAAGCAGTAATACCAATGATTCCCTGCCTACAACAGGAGTTTCGATGGTGGGCACAGGCATGTCACCTAAACAAGGGTCAGCCTTTTACCCAACCCGCAGCCAGGCAACTCTAACAGATGCTTCGGATTACGCCTGGGGAGCACACATGGCAGGAAAATGCATTCAGGGCAAGTGGACCACAGACCAGATGCATCTTCACATCAATCAAAAAGAGATGTCGGCTGTTCAAAATGCCCTAACAGCTTTCAAGGACCTTCTACATCCAGGACAATTACTACTAAAGACAGACAACACCACAGTAATGTGGTACTTAAGCAAGGGGGCACTCATTCTTATCCCCTATGCAGGCAAGCCATGACCTTGTGGAACACAGCTCTAGCGTATCAAGTCCACCTGCAAGCACAATTCCTGCCAGGAAAGAAAAATACTCTGGCAGACGATCTAAGCAGAAATATCATGGACCCTCACGAATGGAAACTGAATCCACAAATCTTCAGCATGGTAACGCAAAAGTGGGGATGTCCAGACATAGATCTTTATGCCTCCCCACTGAATTGCCAACTACAAAAATTATGCACAAGGACTTATCATAAACAAGCATGGAAAGTGGATGCTCTTCTGTTCAGCTGGAAAAACCTGAAAGTTTATGCCTTCCCGCCACTGCCTCTCCTTTCAAAGGTACTCCTAAAAGCCAGACAGGAAAAACCACAGATGATCCTGATTGCTCCAGACTGGCCACGCCAGCACTGGTACCCTATTTTAAGGAACTTGGCTCAAGGCCCACCATGGATTTTGCCTCAAATTCCACACCTTCTGACTCAACAAAACAATCAGATCCTGCACGGTCAGCTCAAAACCCTAAACCTGGCTGCATGGCAGATACATTAGTCAAACAGGCAACACCTCTCTCTCTAAAGCTGTTATGGATGTCATTTTCGAGGCCAGGAGGCCTAGCATCAGGAAAGCTTACTCAGAAAAATGGAAGAGATTCTGTGCCTGGAACCAGGCTCAAAGCCTTGACCCTCTTGTTCCAAACATTCCTCAAATTTTACAATACTTAACTGAGATGCTGGACAGAGGCCTATCCTTCTCATCAATTAAGATCCACGCCTGTCATTTCAGCACATTACAACACGGATCCTCCTTTATTCTCTCATCCCTTGCTAAGGCAGTACCTCAGAGGGGCTAAAAACATAAGACCGCCCCGGAGAGCACCAACACCAACTTGGGACCTCAATTTCGTTTTGGAAAAACTAACCCTACCACCTTTTGAGCCAGCCAATACAGCCGATCTAAAATTTTTATCATGGAAAACAGCTCTGCTCTTGGCAGTAACTTCAGCACGAAGAGTCTCAGAGCTACAGGCATTAATGGCAGTGGAACCTTTTTATAATTTTTCATCAGGACAGAGTATCTTTAAGGACAAACCCTACCTTTATGCCAAAGGTGGTATCTAGTGTGGCTCTTAACCAAACCATCCATTTGCCAACTTTTTATCCAAACCCCCAGAATAAAGGGGAGAAACTTCTGCATTCTTTGGACATACACAGGCAGCTACGCTTCTACTTGGACAAAACAAAGGCTTTCAGGAAAACTGAGCAACTGTTTGTAGCATATGCTGCAGGATCACAGGGCAAGGCTATCTCAAAGCAGACTATATCCAAATGGATAGGACACTGTATTCGGTACTGCTACACACAGCATGGAAAATCAGTCCCTAATAACATTAGGCCACATTCCACCAGGGCAACAACCACTTCAACAGCCTTTCTCAGAGGAGTACCTACCAAGGAAATTTGGAGTCTGCAACTTGGAGTTCAGTGCACACCTTTACCAAGCATTACCATCTGCCTCTTTACTCTAAATCCAGAGCAGGATTTGCCACTGCAGTTCTGCAGGGCCTCATAGCCAATCCTAACTCTTTATAGACCAGCCACCCAACCTCAGCTTTGGGATTCTACCCAAGTGTAATGACTGCAGCAGTGTAACACGATGAACATAGTACAGTTTTGTACCTACCATAAATGTAGATGTTAGAGTGTTCACACTGATGCAGTCCAGGTTACCCTCCCTCCATCACCTCTGAACTAGCTGGACTTATCTATACCTTTCTATCCTATACAACCTTTGGGGTATATTTGCTGGTAACTGAAGGTATTGTTTTTATTGTATATTTTTGATTAGCAATATGTATTGCCTATCTCCTTGGGGGCACCTGACATCTGGGGCAAGAAAAACTGAAGAAAATGGCGTTGGATGCATCTTATATACCCCTGGTGCACTGACGTCAGGGAAGAACCGACAGCAACCGACGCCGGACCAAGACCTTGGAACTCAGGCCAACTGCGGGACCGCCTGACGACAGGATAGCCCAAGTGTAATGACTGCAGCAGTGTGAACACTCGAACATCTACATTTAAGGTAGGTACAAAACTGTACTTTTTACATAGTCAAAAGACACGTGCAGTCAGAAAGATGAGTTTGGCAAACTACCAGTCACATATTCTATGAAGTAAGTCCAGTTGTCAGACCAGCCAGGAAGGGTCTAGTAGCAATGCAGAGCAAAGTGGTGAATTTAGGTGTGATAACTCCAGTAAAAAGGCTGCCTGAATGGGTATCCTCCATGGTCGTACCGCATATGATGCTCAGATGATATTTGAATATGTATTGATCCCAGAGATTTAGGTAAAGCATGATCCTTGGCTAGGGTGCCTTCTGTGCGGAGTCTGCATGTCCTCCCTGTGGTCGTGTGGGCTTCCTCCGGGTGCTCCGGTTTCCTCCCACATCCCAAAGACATGATGTAGGTGGATTGGACACTCTAAATTGGCCCTAGGTGTGAGTGCGTGTGTGTGTGTGTGCCTTCTGTGAAAGGTGGTGCGCCGGGCTGGCAACTCGACACTGTAAAACTCCACTGCCAGTCATGAGCAGACAGGTGATCCGCTGTGACGACCCCTAACTGTGGAAAAGCCGAAACAAGAAGAAAATTTAAACATCCTTATCATCCGATGCACACACTAGAAGTAGTAGCAGCTGTTTTGCCAAATGCCACTATTTTTTCAGTCTTGGATGCAAAAAGTTCATTTTGGCAAATTTCGCTGGACCACAGATCTTCATTATTAACTACTTTCAGTACACCATTTGGTAGATACATATTCTTGAGAATCCCATTTGGGATAAATTCTGCCAGTGAAGTATTTCAATGCGACAAGGAACACATTTTTTCAGGTTATCCATGTGCTGTCATAGTTGTTGTATTGTTCGGCTTTTCCCGGTTAGGGGTCGCCACAGCGGAACTCCAGTCCGCTAATGATTGGCAGTAGATTTTTACGTACCGAGTTGCCAGCCCTGATGTACAACCTTCAACAAAGGTATGCCCATTCACGAAGGTCTCCACACAAAAGAAGCTTTAGCTGAGAATTGAACAGGATAACGTCTTATTGTGAGGCAACAGCGCTACCGCAGCACCACCACTGCTGTCATAGTAGACGACATTATTGTGTGGGGTAATGGTGAAGACTAACATGGTAGAAACCTCAAAGTTCTTCTAGACCATGCAGAAGAAATCCGTCTTAAATTGAATCCTCAGAAATGTAAAT
This sequence comes from Protopterus annectens, assembly GCF_019279795.1. Lineage (NCBI taxonomy): Eukaryota > Metazoa > Chordata > Ceratodontiformes > Protopteridae > Protopterus > Protopterus annectens. Next base: position 104,053,148 of record NC_056736.1, on the reverse strand, counting down.
TCAGGCTGAGAGAAGTTACTTATGTGTGGGTCATTTGTTTACTAGTTCTGGCTTACAACCAGATCTGTCTAAGCAAGCAGCAATTCTTGAAATGCCAGTTCCAGACGACAGTGTCACATCTTTGCAACATTTTCTAGGTATGGTTAACTATTTAGGAAATTCATCCCAGACCTGAGTGAGCTTTCAGCACCATTACAAGAGCTGACACACAAAAATATAAACTAGTCCTGGTTGGAACAACACCAAAGAGCATTTGATGCTTTTAAACAAAAAATTGCCAGTCCACCCACATTAAGATATTATGCTTCTAAGTATGGTGTTCGTGCAGTATGCCTTCAAGAACGTATACCAGTAGCCTATGCATCCAAAACTTTAACGCAAACTGAGATGAATTGTGCGCAAATTGAAAAGGAGCTTTTGGCAGTAGTGTTCGCATTTTCGAAGTTCAGTGATTATATTTATGGCAAACCTGTACAAATAGACTGATCACCAACCTCTAGTGACAGTTCTAAAAAAGCCATTGCATTCAGCCCCAGCACGCTGCAATCCATGATGTTAAAATTGCAAAAATACAATTTCAATATTGTTTACACAAAAGGCAAATATCTTTACCTTGCAGATGCTCTACCAAGAGTGCCTTGACAAACAGAACAACATGACAGTGAGAAAGCAGACCTTGAAGTCATGGAAGTCCGAAAACCTTTCTTCATCACGTCTTGATGACGAACTCGGATATCACACAGCTTTAGACCCTGTTCTTCAGAAGCTGAAACATTTGATCAGTCAAGAATGGCCAGTGCAACAGTCAGTTTACCACTTGACATAAAGACATATTTTCCTTACCGAGACAAGCTCATGATGGAAGATGGAATCATCATGGAAGGTCCTAAAGTGGTTATTCCTACAGCATTCTTTGAAGCAGTCACCAAAGCCATAGACGAGGGTAAAATGGTTCACACAGCTTATCTAGATCACACCAAGGCTTTTGACACCATCCCCCACTCTGGAATTATAGATAAGCTCACTAAACTAGGTATAAATCCCTATGTCACAAGATGGGTTGCCAACTGGCTCACGGACAGAACCCACACTGTGAAAGTAGCGGATTCCAAATCCGACTTCAGATCAGTGACATGTGGAGTCCTGGGTCCTCTCCTGTTTGGTATCTACTTCTCTGAAGTGCAGGCCAACACAGAAGGTCTTTGTCTAACAAAGTTTGCAGATGACTGCAAACTAGGAGCCATAATCGAAACTCCTAATGATGTGGGCAAACTACAAAAGGGCCTCACTGAGACAGATACCTGGTGTCAAAGCCATGGCCTGAAGCTCAATGCCAAAAAGTGTATTGTCATCCCCTTTGGTAAAAACTCTGTACCCATGAACTACCACATAGCTGGTAGTCTACTTAATGCAGAAAATGTGATGAGACCTTGGGACACAGGTGGACAGTAGTCTCTCCTTTGATGATCACATCACCACAGTGGTCAGGAAATCCTTCTCCCTGGCTCATCTCATCACAAAAGGATTCTCATCCAGAAAAAAAGAGGTCATTGTTCCCCTCTACTCGTCACTCATTAGACCCGTTATAGAGTACAACGCCCCTTTTGGTATGTACCTCACAAGACATCTACAACAACTGGAAGGACCACAGAAATACCTCACAAAGAGGATTACTGGCCTCAAACAGATGCCCTATGCAGACCGCCTCAAAAAACTACAACTTTACTCCATCACATATCGCCTACTCAGGGGCGATCTCTGCCTAACATACAAAACTAAGTCAAACCCAGAGCTGTTGGACATGCTCCACTTAAAGAAATCCCAATCCCTCCGAGCTACACGCTCCAGGGACCTTAACCTTGTCACCACAATAAACAGAACATGCTGGAGGGATAGATTCCTGTCCCAGAAACTTCCCATACTCTGGAACACACTGCCTGTCTATGTCAAACAGAGCTCCTCATTAGCACTCTTCAAGAAAAATCTTGATGATTGGATGGGAAATTCGCCCCGGGGATCACTTCTGTGGCTCTGCTCGACAGGGGCACAGGAAAATAGTTTTCTTGGGTGGCGAAGGCCAGGGTACATTTTTTGGCTGGGCTTGTATGGACCCTAGGGCCGATAGCCTAGTACCTACCTATGAACCTATTACAACAGAAATATATCCTGATTTTGCATTGTTGTCACCTGGGTACTGATTCTACCAAAATAAGGGCAAGAGGCATAGTATTTTGGCCTTCTATTTGAAAAGACATAGACAAGGAAACTCTAGCATGTTCTATTAATCACGCCAACACAACAAACCATTTCACCTAAACCAGATTCCTGAATTACCATGGTCGATGGAAAGGTCAACATTACTTAGTGTTTGTAGATGCTTATTCAAATTGGTTTGAAATTGACCTTCTTCCTAACTTAACTACTAGCACTATCATCACAAAATTGAAGAGACATTTTTCTGTCCATGGTAGTCCACACAGAGTTATATCTGACAATTGTACACAGTGCAAGAAATTTGTTGAGTCTTGGGACTTTGTCCATATTACTAGTATTCCTGAGTATCCACATTCCAATGGATTATCTCAGCGTGCAGTCCAAAGTGCAAAACATTTGTTAGAGAATTCCAAGAGAGATGGTACCGATGTTTTTTTTAACCTACTCAATCCCAGAAACATTCCCCGAGATAGCTTGCTTGGTTCACTTGCTCAGAGATTAATATCTAGACAGTAGAGGGGCAAGAACCGAGATCTTATATTGTACATTTAGGAGGAATGGATATCAGTAGGAACCGAAGACCTCTACTTCCAGTGTCTGAACCAGTGACTCAGCCGATAGCCTGTGCCAAAAACTGTTTCTCAGAGTGACCCTACATTTGTTCCAGTTTCAGAAGACAGTGTACTTACCTCGAATAATTCTGATACAGTCCTGAAGTTCCTGTTGAGAAGAATTCCTCAGAGATAATCCCTGTTGCTAAGCCCAGTCAAAGTTTTTATGTAACCAAATCAGGTAGAATTTCTAGACCCAATTCAAAATACACAGCAACTTGGACTTGAGTTCTGATTTGTTATTAATGTTGAAATGTAATCTAGCATGTAGATTGTCTTGTTTTCCTTTTGCATATTGAACAAATCAGAGGAAGGATGTAAATCATTGTGTAATGTTTCTATTCAGCAACTGTTGCTAGATAGTATGTGCATATAAATACTGAGGACATTTTATTTTATTTATTTATTTTACATTTGTTTACTGGGGAGGTCCGACTGGACAAAGCTGTCCATTTTCAGCAGAGGCCTGGGGAGAAAAGCTCCAGAAACAATTGCTAACATTGCGTAAGATATTTACATAAGCATAGCACTTTAGACATACAATTAAAATTATAGCAGGTAGTAACGTAGGATTGTCGTTCATACAGTAGTATGTTTAGTAGAGACAATCATGAAGATGTAATGAAGATAAGAGAAGAAAGGAAAAACTAAAAATAGTAGCCACTTTGTCAAAGGAGGAGGATATAGACAAGCTCATACGAGGTTCATTAACATTTTAAGGGAAAGCTTTTCAACTTAGTCTAGGGGAGAGTTAGTGGGTATAGATGGGACAGTGGGGAGTAGGCGGCAGTGAGTTGGTAAGTAACGTGTGATAATACGTATAGTGCATCTGTGGGAGTTTTAAAGAAGAGGTTTGATAGTGGGTAGGGGAAAGGTGTTAGAATACGTCTGCCAGGTGCTAGGCAGTTGGATGTCCAGGAATCATTTAGGTGGGAAATTAGCTGTTTTTTGAAGATGGTTTTGTTTGGTTGTACCCTGATTTGTAGTGGTAGGGAGTTCCAAGTCTTAACAATGTTGCTAGAATGCAAGGAGTCACCAGAGCTGTCTTTTGGAGATTGCGATTAGTGCCTTGTTAGTGGATCCAAGTTCTCGGTTGTTGGAGTAGGGGGTTGATCAGGTCTTGTAAGGCTGGAGTTTTGTCAGGTTGGTACAGTATGTGGTGAGCTAGGAGAGGTTGGTTTAGAGCTAAGGTGTTAGGGAGTTCCAGCCAGGAAAGCTGTTTTAGGGCTTGACGGTGGGTGCGGTAGGAGGAGTTTGTAGCGAATGTTGCTATTTTTTGTAGCATACTGATAGCTTGTTTAATCAGGACAGGAGAAGCATACAGTAAAGTAGAGAGAAGATTGGTATGAGCTAGGGTAAATTTACTGTTGCTGGTTAGGTTTTTACATCTGTAAAGCGTACTTAGTTTTTTGTTGATTTTGGTTATTGTATGAGCTATGTGTTTGTCAGATTTCATATTATTGTCAATAATGACTCCTAGTAATTTAACAGTAATAACAGTGCCATTTTTACAGTCAGCCAGAGTGAATGCAGTCTTGAATGGAGATGCACATGCGAGTGTGTTTGAAGTAATGAGTGAATCAGTTAGCTTAAATACACATTCTAATTACAGTTCCTTACAATGTTTATGTACAATAAATATCTTGAACCCATACACTGCTTCATCGTCTCTTCTGAGTGCATGAGACAAGCGACACCTACCACTAAGAAGAATTACAAAGATAAATGGACAGCATTCATTCAGCATTTGTACAACCCAGCTGGGGGTTACTCCATATACAGCTCTGAATCCTGCCATTCTACATATACAGTTTTTGGCTTGTATCTTTGATAGTGAATCCAGCTATTCAACTTAAAGGTTCATTTAACAGATGGTTCTAACTTTCATCAGGCCCTCATTTTATCTTGTCTGGCATCTCTGAAGGTATATAAGGCATTTCTTTGAGGTGCTGTCTTATTCTGAGCACTTATGAGAAACCCTGTTCCACCATGAGACTTGAATTTTGAGTTAAAGAAATGAATGGTTCCTCTTTTTGAATCAGCCACCCAAAGTGACCTAAAGTTTCTGTCCTGGGAGACTTAGTTTGTACTGACATATCTACCTCATCTGTAAGATATGACAAACTTCAGACAATATCTTCTTAACTCCCATACTTGGGTCCTATGCAGACATAATTTTCATGAAAAATTTACAGCATTCCAGAGCCATAGCTGGCTCATCTTATACCTAATGTCATTACCCAGTATGGCACCCCTCAACACTTTAGTTGAGGAGCAAACAAAAAAAAAGTCCATTTCCCCAATTTGGCACTCCAAGTCAGGCCCTTTCATCCTTATCAGTGCCTCTGAACTCTTACGTTAATGAGCAAAAAAAAAAAAAGGTTTGATGCAGTCCTCCACCTGCTGTTCCTTACCTAAGGTGTAAGCCATGTTCCTTTCTGCACCCACTGAACTCTAATTTATGGAGCAAAAAAAGTCTTATGGTTCTAGGAACTAAAAAAAAAATCTACTTTTAAAAACTGTAGTAATGGCTTGCTACAACATGTTCTACCCACAAAGTGCTGTAGAGCTTCAGTTCTGCCCATAAAAGCAGAAGAGCAGTATCAGCATTCATTTTTGTATGTCAATATGGAAATGAATGCTGGCAGTGCACTACTGATCTGTTGGTATCTCACAGTCATGCCCTCTAACACCTTGCAGCTAGAACAGCTGCCTTCTTTACCCTGCCCTAGCTACACCTCTGCAGCATTCATACCCTGTGTTCCCTTAGATTTTCATTTAAACCAATCTGTTCTTCTGTTGGTGTTTATCCCAACTTTTTTCAAATATAGAAGAATAACTATTGCATTGTTCATAATATAGGAGGGTATATATTGCATTGCCTGGCAATTATGATTTTATCTACTCAGAACCAAAGATCTCAGGAAGAATTACTAATGTTTCCTCTGTTTTGATCCAGCTAGACAAGGCTAAGCTATATCCAAGGCCAATCTTTTCATGTGGGTTCTGAATGCATTTCCCTTTGTTAATGCAATAACATGTTCTTCAGGCAAAACAAAATGCTCATTGCAGAAGGACGGTCTTGACTTCATTGGCCTATTTCAGTGACTCTTCTGTGGATGACACTTGTGCCTTCACAATATGTGCTTCACTGTACGCTGTTGCAAGATGTAATAATCTGGATATGATCATCTAGTTCTGGGTTAACCTTTGCAGTCGCATTCCTCCGTGGTATTTTGGCATGAATCCATCAGAGTACAAACTGGGGGGACTGTTCTAGTATTGAAGTGGATGGATTTGGGTCATGTATGATATGAAAGTTGTGTACTCTGCATGAAGTTAGACTTTCATGATGTACATCTTTTCACTTTAGCATCCCCTCCTTTATCCAGACACCTCTTCAGCCATCTTACAAAATTTAAGGGCACCTTTCACACACCCTGATCTTTGGAAGCTGAAGCAGGGAGAAAGCTAGCAGTTTGTGAGCTTTTCAGGATCGAAGATCGGCTATCGTTTCTCCACTGCTGGGCATATAGGCTCTCTCCAGGGATAAAACTTTCCACATTTTTAACTGCATGATTAAAGTATTTTTATAAAAGAACTGTTTCTTTTTAATTAGATTTTACTGTTTTCAGACAATTGCAACAAATTTCTGTCAGTTGAACTAGTGTGTTTCTTTTATTCTTTATATAAACATTTGTTTGTTAACAAGTTTACTTACTTTCTATTAATGCCTAGTTCCAGTAGTCGCATTTTGCAGGTGTCAGGGCATTCAGATATTTCCCTGTTTGGATGACCTCTTGATTGAAGCCCCATCCCAAACCAAGCTAGTGCAGGATCTTCACTTTACCCAACTTCTATTGCACAGACTGGGGTTCACTGTCAACCTTCAGAAGGCAGTGTTGACTCCATCACAGGATCACATTTTTCTAGGCTGCAGGATGCAAACTGTTCCAATGCTTGCATCTTTTCTTGCCTCGAGGGTTTTGTGTCTCACAAATGATTTTCCTTCCTCATTTCCTCTGTCCTGTCTTCCAGCCTGGAAGTTTTTCAGGGCTCATGCTTCGACCATCCCCATACTTCCTTGGGACAGGCTTCTCACTCTTTTTTGTTTTAATTTCTCCAAGTCTTTTGGGTTTCTACTGTGACAGGATTGGACCCCATTCCTAAGTCAAAGTATGGTTAAAGTTCATGAAATTAGTATTGTTTCAGTCTTTGATGTTAGCCAGAAGTGTTCTTCGCAGCACCCGCAATGTGCCCAGTAATGATTCCTCCTGCAATTCATATGGAGTTACATGTATAGGTAGTATATCTAAGTACGATTGTAAATTCTTTTGTATAAGACTTGTTGCTCCTACTACTATTGGAACTGTGTGGGTGTCCTCCTTCCACAATGCCCTCATTTCTGCCTGCAAATCCTGGTATTTTATGACTTTGTCTCTTTCTATACATAAGACATTAATCTGTGTGTAGCAATTTCAGTGATCAGTGCTACTTTTGTCTTTTCATAGACTACTATATCTGGTTTCTCGCATTTATTTTTTGAACTGATATAAACTTCATCATTTTCTTTAGTGCTTTGTGGCTCATATTTCCAGTGATTTTTCAGCTACTTCAATATTATAATGTTTGCACAATCCCCATTGCAACAGTCTTGCCACATTATTATGCATTTCAGTATACAGTCCTTCTGCCATTAGTATATCACAACCAGCAACAAGATGTGCGACTGTTTCCAATTCTGTTTTACAAAACCTACATTTGTCTGTTTCTCCCACATGTTCAGTGGACTTTGTAAACCAAGGTGTACGTAGTCCACTGTCTGGGCCTCCAATATCAACCTTTCATCCTTTGGTTTAAATCCACCTCTCCTTAACTGTTCTTCTATTCGATCCTGATCATCATGAAGTTGTTCCAAGAATTTTCTGTACTTGCTACTATATTTATGCATTTTCCACATTTCATCTTATCTGATCCTTCACCTTATATTCTTTCTTTTTGTTTTTGGCACATTTAGTTGCTACCTGATTTTTATCTACTTCTGGTTTGATTTCCATTTCTGCTTGACATCGATTTTCTTCTGATAAACTAAGCAGGGAAGTCATCTTAGACTTATTTTCCTCATGTTTCAAAACTTTCCCTACATTTGGGTCTTGTGAGGTCAGCAGATATGTATGCAGTCCTATGATGGAAGATCTGTACGTGTAATCAGTTTTGAGGAGGCCCATACCTCTTTTCAGAATGGGGAATATATAGTCTTGGCATGCACTGATTTTTATAAATCATTTGAGGAGCTTGAATCATTTTCTTGCTTTACTGTCCAATCTCTCCAACACCTTTTGGGGGCAGTCAGTCGCTCCAAAAGTGTAAGTTAGGACAGGAGGAGCAAATCGGTTTATAGCTTGAATTTTGTCAACGCTGTTTTCAGTATTAATTTAAGTCTTCTAAAATATTCCTTACTAAGTTTTATTCATATTTGTTCATGTTTTATTGTTGATCCTTCGTCAGTTCCCAAAGATTTATACACTCCCTCTTGCTCAAGTTATTTTACATCCCATTCCTGTCCCACACTGATGTTTTCTTTGGTGCTGCAGTTTCCTGCTTTAAAGGTTGCTTTTGCACATTTATCAAGACAAAGTGACATTCTTACATCATCAGAAAATGTTTTGAACACTTGCAGTTGTGCTTTCAATTCCTTATCTGATGAACTATACAATTTTAAATCATCTACAAAAAGAAGATAAGTCTTTACACGTGGTTGATGTCCTTCAAGGATGCATCTGCAGTCCTAACAAATGGGTTGTCCTGTCGTCAGGCAGCCCTTCAGTCGGCCGGATTCCAAAGTCTGGGTCTGGCCTCGGCTGGTGTCGCACTTCACCCGACGTCATCTATGCTGGTCTTCGGGTATAAAGGCATCAGCCGACGCCATTTTCCCCAGTATTTCTTGCAGCGGCGCTGGCCCAAGCAGAAGCTGTTCGCAAGTGCGGTCGGTCAGATCCAGAGATTACTACTACCGAATACTACCGAAGACTTCTAAAAGTTAAGTACCCGTTGGGGACTCTTTCTTGCCTCAGCCGATGTCAGAAAAAGTGAATAACTGTTTAACTTGTGGGAAACAAATACCTCATAAAGATTTCCACTCTTACTGCTTACCTTGTTTAGGCCCAGACCACGACGTAGCAGCCTGTTTAGCCTGTGCTTCTTTCAACCGACGAACGCTTAGGCGTCGGTCGGAGTTTGCTGAACAGTTTTTCGGCTCAGATTTTGCGTACATTATGCCGTCGGATCCTCCGACTTCTCAAATTAAGAAACGCAAAGAAAAAGACCGACACTCGCGGTCCGTGGTTTCGGCCTAAACCACGGTTAAGCAAACCGCGAGTGTCTCGGTTTCGGCCAAAACCGAGCAAACGGGTCAATCTTCAGCCGAATCCATGACTACTACCGAGGCTCCTGCTACCCTAGTTGAATCGGCCTCTGAAGTTTTGCCTATTAATGTGGTTCCTCTAGAATTATCGGACACCATCCCTTTGGATGTCTCTACCCCAGCACGTGGTGCTGCTAGGCCTCCTGCAGCCATGTCTATTAAGGCCTTTGCCAGGGCTAAAGCAGCCAAATCTGCTAAATCTGTGCCTGTTAAGCCACCCTCACACAGGCCCAGTTCCAGTTCTCAAATGCTTACTCTGGCAGAGGATCTCATCTCTTTAATAAGGGGATCCCAATCTCACCCAGACAGGGCCTCTCAGCCTCCAGAAAGAGACCTAGAGCAGAGCCCCCTGAGCCAGTGTCCTCAGATGATTCTTCTGATGATTCAGACAATACAGACCATCCAGAGGCTCCTTTTTCTACTTATGAAGATTCCGATGCTGAAGAATCTATTCCTTCTGCCTCTCCACCAGAGGAATTTTCCTTTGGGGAAACCTTACATGCCATGAGAGAGCAATTCCAATGGCAGGGACAAGATTTCTCTGATTCAAGAAAAAGGCTTAGGACCTTTCTACATTTACCGCAACATAGGCCCTTAGCTATACCTCCAGTTCTTCCTGTTGTGGATGATGCATTTAATGATGTTTGCACTGCTCCTGATACTTTACCTCCAGCCCCTGCCAAGCCCGATAGGTTTTACAGGGTACCGGACACTCATCACCACCTATACAAGGCTCCCCTTGCAAATCCTGAGACTATCTCCCAGGGGCCTAAGGCAGTAGCTTCGACCTCAGCAAAAACCCTCTCCCTTCTGAAAGGGAATCCAGGTCCTTAGAGAGATGGGGTAAAAAAGTTTACACCTCTGCTACTCTCTCATCTAGAGCCTTGAACTGTCAGTTTCATATGATCCAATACCAAGAGTTTATGCTTGATCAGTTAACTAAGAAACTGTCCTCTGATGATTCCTTAGAAAAGAAATATGTTTTAGAAATGGTGAATAACATTCAGCAGGTTAGTAACCATTCTTTAAAATGTGGCTATGATGCACTGGAGGCTTCATTTAGGTCAGCCATGACTGGCACAGTTATAAGAAGGCATGCATGGTTGAAAGAACAGGTCTTGCCGGATCATGTTAAAGCAAAGCTATTAGATGCTCCTATGGATAAGGTCAGTCTATTTGGTTCTCCTGCCCAGCAAGTAATGAAGAAAATGGAAGAGAAGGCAAAATCTGTACAAACAGTTAAAGATTTCTTACAGGTTCAGCCCCCAAGGTTTAGCAGGAACTGGCCTTCCAAAAATTGGTCCTTTCCAGACTCCTCTAAATCTCAGAGAGGCAGGAATAGACGCTCCAGAGGCAGAAATCAATCCAGAGGAGGTGCCTACAGAGGACGCCAGTGGCAAGGCAATAACCAACGAGGCACAGACACAACCACTGCCACTGCAACAGGACAATCACAGTGACTTGGCTCTGACACCGCCTACCAGGGAACAAATAGCAGCACCCTTAGGCGGAAAGTTAGCCTTATTTTCAAAAAATTGGCACTATATCACAAGAGACAAGTGGATCTTGCAAACTATAGACCAAGGCTACAGGTTTCATTTCCACACATTACCAGAAAAAAGAGGAATGCCAAACCTACCTCCAAACCAAAAAACAGAAGCTCTAAAACAGATAGCTCAATTAAAGATGAGAGCTGTGGAAAGGGTACCACCTACAGAACAGGGCAAAGGATTCTACTCCAAACTCTTCCTAGTACCAAGAAAAGAGAAAAGTTGGAGACCTATTCTCGACCTGTCCGCCTTAAACACATTCATCATTGTTCCAAAATTCAAAATGCTGACCCTACAGCAACTTCTTCCCATGCTGGGCAAGGAGTGTTGGCTGGTAACTCTAGATCTCAAGGAGGCATACCTGCACGTCCCCATACGACCAAATTGCAGAAGATACCTCAGATTTCTTGCAGGATCAGAGCATTATCAATTCTCAGCATTGCCCTTTGGCTTATCTACTGCCCAGAGTATTCACAAAATGCCTGGCATCAGTAATCGCTCATTGCAGGCTACAGGAATCCAAATTTATCCATACCTGGACGACTGCCTGATACAAGCGGACAACAAAAGCAAGCTGACAAAAGACTTACAAAGAGTCATTTGCTTACTACAAGCCCTGGGATACACAGTCAATTTAAAAAAGTCAAGACTGATACCATCCCAAACAAGAACATTCTTGGGTGCGGAATTGGACACAGTAAAACAGATGGCATTCCTAACTGCAGAAAAACAAGAACAACTCCCTCTTTACTTCTTGGCATTAACAAAGCAGAACAAACTAACAGCAAGGAAAGTACTGCAGGCCTTGGGCTTCATGGCATCATGCATAATCCTGGTCCCCGATGCCAGACTGCATATGAGAAAGCTACAGTGGTACCTAAAGAATTTATGGTCTCAGCACAGGCACAGCTTAGAAACCGAAATACCACTAATCCCATGCCTGAAACAAGAGTTCCTATGGTGGGCTCAAGCATGCCAGTCAAACCCAGGCTTGCCCTTCCACAACTTTCAAGCAAGCCAAACCATCACAACGGACGCCTCAGACCTAGGTTGGGGGCACACATGCTGGACAAATGCATACAAGGATTATGGACTCCAGACCAGCTGCACCTGCACATAAATCAAAAGAAATGCTGGCAGTAAAACTAGCAATCCAGAATTTCAGACCATTCCTCAAAGAAGGCCATTTAATGATAAGGACAGACAACACCACAGTCATGTGGTACATCAACAAACAGGAGGCACTCATTCATACCCCCTATGCAGAATGACTCTGGACCTTTGGAATATGGCACTGAGCTACAACATCCAGTTACAGGCAATATTTGTACCGGAAAAGAAAACATCCTAGCAGACATGTTAAGCAGAACTACCTCGGATGCTCACGAATGGATGCTACACCCGGACATCTTCAAGGCCATCACAAAGAAATGGGAATGCCACAAATAGATCTATTCGCATCCCCACTCAATCACCAGCTCAAGAAATTCTGCACAAGGACATACCACCCACTTGCATGGAAGGTGGACTCTCTATCCTTCAGTTGGAAAGGCCTGACAGCATATGCATTTCCACCTCTTCCTTTGATGCACAAGGTACTACTGAAAATCAAAGAGGAACGCCCAAGGATAATTCTGATAGCTCCAATTGGCCAAGACAGCACTGGTATCCATTGCTGAGGAGCATGTCTCGGGGGAGAAGGTTGACACTATCCTGATGCCTTTGATGTTAACTCAGAACGACTACAACATCATGCATCCAAACCTAAAAACTCTGCAACTGACTGCCTGGAACATTACATAACAGCAACTAACCCAGAGTTATCCCAAAGGGTTAAAGACATTATCCTTGAGGCCCGCAGACCTTCAACAAGAAGGAACTATGCAGGGAAATGGAAAAGGTTTGTCATTTGGAGTACTGAAAGAAGAAAAGATGTGTCAAAGATAGATATTGCTAACATCCTGGAGTACTTGGCAGAGCTTCTCCATGCAGGCCTGTCCTATTCCTCCATCAAGATACATGCATCAGCTATTTCTGCAGAATACAGCTTTGATCCCCCTGTCTTCTCACATCCTCTACTCAGGCAGTTCCTCAGAGGAATCAAGAATGTAAAACCTCCTAGGAAACCACCATTACCAGCATGGGACTTGAACTTTGTGCTAGAAAAATTGACACTCCCTCCATTTGAACCAGCAGCAACAGCAGATCTTCAACACCTATCCTGGAAAACTGCCTTCCTACTGGCAATTACTTCAGCAAGAAGGGGGGTTTCGGAACTACAGGCCTTAATGGCAGTACAACCCTTCCTAATCTTCCATCAAGACAGAGTGTCCATGAGAACTAATCCTACATTTATGCCTAAGGTGGTATCCAGTGTGTCTCTAAACCAGGCAATCCACCTACCTACCTTCTTTCCCAATCCGCAGAACAGGGGGGAAAGACTGCTGCATACCTTGGATGTACATAGACAGTTGCGCTACTACCTGGACAGAACCAAGGGCAATAGAAAAACTGACCAGCTTTTAGTAGCTTATGCAACAGGAAGGGAAGGAAAAGCAATTTCCAAACAGACAATCTCCAAGTGGATAGGAAATTGCATAAGATTCTGTTACTCCTACCATGGAAAGCAAATTCCACAGAACATAAGACCTCACTCTACAAGGGCTACAGCCACTACCACAGCTTTCTTATGAGGAGTGGCTACCAAGGACATTATTGAGGCGGCTACTTGGACCTCCGTGCATACATTTGCCAAGCATTACAACTTACCTCTATACTCTAGATCCCGAGCAGGGTTTGCCACTGCTGTATTGCAAGGGATCCTAACTACACCATAATTTTCTTCCTCCTCCCCTAGTTTGGCTATGGTATTCTACCCATTTGTTAGGACTGCAGATGCATCCTTGAAGGACATAGTACAGTTTTGTACCTACCATAAATGTAGATGTCCGAACAGGATAGCATCTGCAGTCAGGATTGCCCACCCTCCTTCCCATCTGTGGTACTCCTAGGGTATTTACCCTCCTAATAGCTAGCTAGGGGGGGGGATCTCTTATGGTGTATTTGTTTGTATATATGTACATACATGCTTATTTTTTGTGTTTGCCTACTATTTTTTTTTTTTGGAAACATTGGCATTTACCCAAAATTTAGTTTTCCAAGAGGGCAACTGGCATCTGGGGCAAGAAACACTGAGGAAAATGGCGCCGCTGATGCCTTTATACCAAGACCAGCAGAGATGACGCCAGGTGAAGTGCGACACCAGCCGAGGCCAGACCCAGACTTTGGAACTGACGACCAAGGGCTGCCTGACGACAGGACAACCCATTTGTTAGGACTGCAGATGCTATCCTGTTCGGACATCTACATTTATGGTAGGTACAAAACTGTACTTTTTCTGGGATCCAATTCTAACCATGACCTAATTTGTTAAGTAGATGGCTTAATGGGTTTAAGGGCAAGGCAAAAGAACAGCGGTGACAGAAAGTCACCCTGGAATATCCACCTTTGAATTTTTATCCCTGGAATAATTTGTCCCTTATCATGGCTTAACTGCAAAGCGGTTTGTCACTGTTTCATGGTCACTGTAGTCAATCAGTGTAGGCTATATCTTGTACATTTTTAAGCACTCTTTTATCCATGAATGTGGGATACTGCCAAATGCTTTTTTGTAGTCTGTCCATGCCATACTTCGATTCTTCCCCTTTTTTACAGTTCTCCATTATGACTTTATTTAACAAGTGATCCTTTGTTCCATATGACTTTCTTTTGTTACCCTTTTATTCTGTTGCCATGATTGAGTTTTCTTCTAGATGACTAATAAATTCTGTCGGCATCAATTCCAGTGTATAGTTTATAAGTCGTCAGAATGCAGGTTATTGGCCTATAGTTTTTAGGATTGTTTCCAGGTTCACTCTTTAGTATTGTTTTTCCTTTTGTTAACCAGGCTGGTTTCTGCTGGGGTGTGCATATAAATAGTTCTTACACATGGCTAAATTTTCATGTAAGGATGTTAATACTGTTAGCCAGAAGTTAGGTACTTACTGCATCCGGGCCTAGGGTTTTCCAGTTAGGAGCTTTTCTTAACTTTGTTTCAATCTCTGTGGCTGTTACTTCATCCAATTTCATATCCTGTACATTTGAATTGCTGTTGCTTCATTCTTTTACTTCTATCCATTTAGCAACTTTATGTTCCACAAGATCTTCATAGGTATTTCTCCAAAACGTATCTCATTTCTTCTTTTTTTGGTGGTGTTTCAATTCCTTTTGCCTTGCTTCCCAATTCTCTCTAAAACTTTTTTTGGGCCATCAATAAATTGCTTATTTTGTCCTTTCCTTTATATTTATCTGCATATCTTCTAAGGTTTTCTGCCTTTGTTGATATTTTTAGTTTATTTGTGATAGTGCATGATAGATCCTGATCTGTTCTGATACTGCGCATTTCTTTTCATCATGTCTGTCTTTGAGTATTTTTGTTGATTTGTTCCCTCTTCTATACTCTTTTACCAGTGACACTTCTTGTCTTAACTGTTTTATAGTTTTCTCGATTTGATACTTCCATGATGGCATTCAGTTTCTCCCCTTTCTTTCCCTTACTAACCTGTGTTTTTGTGGTAAGACTTTATCTGTTATTAATTTAGTTGCAAAGTAATATATTCTGTTTACATCTGTTATAATGCACAAATCTGTATGGACTGTCCTAATTACTGTTTTCATTTGTTTTATTATCAAACTTCTATCTTTTTGGGTTTATTGACATTCCAAAGCTATTTGCTTTTGTTATTCCTTTCATGGCAAGCAGTTGTCTGCTTCTGTTAGGACTCATTCTACTAGAGCAGTGGCTTCTTCAGCATCTTCTTCAGGGGTGTGGACATCAACTCTGTCAATGAAGTTGCTACTTGGTCCTCCATTCCCAAATTCTCTAACATTACAAATTGAAGGTGATTTCCAGAGCCAGGGCAGGTTTTCCAAGGCTATCCTTGATGTGTTTGTGGAGGGCTCCTCATTGCCACCCTCCTCACCTTCTCAATATGATTTGTACTCTCCCAGAGGTGACAAATACTGCAACAGTGACATAGAAGGACAATAGTACAGTTACGTAAAATCTTACTGTAACAGTAAATATCCTTTTCACTATTGCAGTATTCACTCCCTCCTACCCCCTGTTTTATTTCTCCTTTCCTATGGGTGGTATTTTCTTCCTGGCTGAGAGGTTCTTACCCTTCTCTTCCTTTAACTTTTCTGTATGTATTTCTCCTTTCCACTAGGGGTCCTAGTTCTCTAAGGGCAATTCAGTTCTGGGTTGAGAGCATTTATACATCACCTTTATGCCCTACACTTGCGCTGGGAACATACATCTGATGTACAATGCTCCTAGGTAATAAAGGCTTTGTTATACTGGCTGGACATTTGGCTGCCCTTGGTAGGAGATCCCAGAGGTGATGAATACTGCAGCAGTGAAAAGAAGGACATTTACTGTTATGGTAAGATTTTATACAGCTGTACTCTACTGCCTACGGTTTTCCTGATAGTTAGCCAGCTGCCTCTAAAAAGGCAGATAAGACGTATAAAATTTCTAAGTCTTTTTTAAATTTTTATACACTATTCCCAAACATGTCCTAACAGCTATAGCATTGGTTGATCCCATTGCTGCTAAGCACTTAGTTAATTGTGATCCTTCTTCAGATAGGATGGGAAAATTATTGCTTAGGTATGGGGGGAAAAGTCTATTTTTCTGCAGCTTTGATCTTCAAAATTTTGAGTTATCAGGTTAATGTTAGTTTGCTCTGACAAATTGAGAAAGTATGAGGAATATTTTATCTCAGGAAAAACCTGCTTTAAATAGCTTAGTTTCTTGTTTGCAGTGTGTGTATGACTCTGTGGATATATATTTGGGGCTGTGGCCACTGGTACTGTTTTTAGGAGGTTTGCATGGCTGCATTCTCCCAAATGTTAAACATGATATTTTAAATTCTCCCTTGGATAGAGATTTAATGTTTGCCCCCATGCTGCAAAGGTGAACAAAAGGTATAATGTAAGGAGCAAGCTGATCCAGGGAGTTGCTAAGATTTTTCTACTTTCCTTTTCTAAATTGTCCAAGGCATTTTTATCTCCTCATCCAATTTTGGCAAAAAAACAGAATAAACAGTCTCAACAAAATTCAGGTAAACGGATGTTTAAGAAGAAATGGCAAGGGAATTCCAAAAAGAAGTCCAGAACCTCCCAAAACGAAATACAGTCCAACAAGTCTGAAGGACTATTCAAGAGACATTTTGACCCTCTCCCTCCCTTGCCCCTTTTTTTCTTTGAGAAAGCTTGACTGTCCATTTTCTCTTAGGCAACAGATTGTTTCAGATAAATGTGTTTTGAAAGTCATTCATCAGGGTTACAGATAGCAGAGGGAGGAAATTCCTCCTTTCCATGGAGTCATTCCTCATCCTCCAGATCAGACGTATTTCTTTCCACCTGCTCTTCATCACATGCTATCCCAACCAGTTCCTGTTTCCCAGGTGGGGAAGGGTTTTATTCAAGGATGTTCCTAGTGCCAAAGAAAGATGCTTGGAAACCAGTTCTTTGTTTCCTAAACCTGTTTGCGAAAGTTCCCATATTCAAAATGATGCGGCTTCACAACCTTTTGTGCCTCTTCTTCCTCTTTCAAGTTTCCTGGTAACACTAGTGTTTATCACCACATTGCTATTCACCCAGACTTCAGATGTTTCTAAGGGTTTTGTGTGTCTGGGTCACATTATCAGTTCTCTGACTTACCCTTTGGACTATCCACTGCACCAAGAGTATTCACAAAGTATCTAACTCCAGTTATAGCTCACTGCAGACTACAGGGTATCCACATTTTTCCATATTTAGACAACTTGCTTATCTTTGCAGAGTTTTTTTCAAAGTGTCAGAAATCTCTCACTTTCATGCACAAGCTGAGATTCCAAGGGAATATTCAGAAGTCTTTTTTGACTCGCTCATACAGGATTATTTTCCTGGGATGTCAGCTAGACACCTCAGTTCAAAAAGCTTTTCTTGTCCAGCAAAAAAAAAAAAAAAATCTTTATTTAGATCTATTTCTAAGGTTTTCTAGTCCGATTTCAGTCACTGTGAGGGAATACCTCAGGATATTTGGGTGTTATGGCATCTGTGATTCTCATTATACCCCTGACAGAACTCCACATGGAAAAGTTGCAATGGTATCTGAAATCTCTTTGATCCCAGCATCTACACCTCTTAGTTTTTCAAATCCCAGTGGTGGGTTTTGTCAGAAAAGACATTTTTGGGTGGAGACCAATAGATGTTTTTAAATCCAGGTCTCCTTTTTTTTCTCCCTGCTTCAAAGCTGCCAGTCACCGCAGATGCCTTGGACTTTGCTCCGAGAGAAGTTTCAGGAGGGATAAAAGTACAGAGGCTGTGGAACATCAAGAAATGACACAAGCACATGTCAAAGAGCTGCTTGCCCTGGTCAAGGTGCTCAACTCTCTGAACCATCTTTGGTCCCTGGGACCTCTTCAAGTAGTTACAGACAATACCACAATCACATCACCACAAACAATAGCACATCAGTAAGTGGGAACCAGATCATACCCCTCTTTGCAGACTAGCGATGTTAGCTTGGGATATAACTTCACAGCACAGTCTCACTCTGCAGGCATCCTGCATTCTGTCAGAGTAAAATTGTTTGGCAGGCAAGTTGAGTAGGACCAGAGCAGACCCTCATGAATGGAAACTAGATAAAGGGGTCTTCCAAGATTTGATCCATCTGTGAGGAGATGTTCTTTGTGTTTCACTGTTGCAGTCATCACACTTGGGTTATCTGCCTGCAGGTAGCCCTTGGTCTGCCCAAATACCAGAGACTTAGTATTTCTGCGTCGGTTGCTGTCGCTCCCAGACTGACGTCAGGTTGTCAGGGGTATAAAAACAGGCAGCCGACGCCATTACATCAGTCTTTCTTGCTGAGGAGCCAGAAACAGTTAGCATGAGTGCCGGTCGGCCACTGCCTGAGTTTTCATTTCCGAATTGAATCATCCTGAAGTCTTCTAAAGCTAAGTACCCCATTGGGGATCCTTTTTTCTTGCTCTAACTGATGTCAGAAAAAGTTAGCACTTGTCTTGCCTGTGGAAAGCAAATACCACACCGAGATTTCCATTCTTACCACGTCACCTGCTTAGGCCCAGACCACGATGTTCTTCGCTGTTGGTTTTGTGCTTTGCTCAACGCCCGAACTATTCATCGTCGGGCCCTTATTCTCACTAAATACTCCGTATTCCAAAATGGCTTTGGTAAGTCATCCGACTACTGATCTTCAGAAAAAAACGTAAGGATAAAGACAGAAACAGACTGCACAGGTCCAAATTTGCTGACAATGCTTCCGTTAAGCTAGTCGCCAGTTCGCCAGTGCTCAGTGAGGTGCTTCTGCAGCTCCTGATGCCCGCTTCAGTGAATTCACATGCCACTACCGAGACCCATTCGGAGACCGGTATGCAGCGAGGCTCTTCTTTGACTACGGAACCTGCGGGTGTCTCTACCTTGGATAGGTTCGGAGCCACTGAGCAGGCACTGGCTTCTGAGGAAGGTCTTCGCATTACCGATACTCGATACAAACCATCTTCTTTCGCGTCTTCAGTTTTGTTTAAAACTACAGAGTTTCTAAGGCCAAGAGTATGAGCTACACCTAAAAAAATGATGACCCAGTCTCAAGCACCTGCTTCCTTGCCACAATCTCAAATGCTTAAGCAGAAGAACTGATCATGCTGATTAGGGGAAGCCAGCCGTCCCCTGCTAAGAGAAAAAGGGACTTGTCCCCAGCAGCTTTAACTGACCAAGAGTCTGACGTTTCCGAATATGAAGACATGCCTTTATCTGCTTACGAGGATTCAAATGCAGAGGAATCCATTCCCTCTGCTTCCCCTCCAGAGGATTTTTCTTTTGGTGAAACCCTTCATACTTTGGAATGCAGGATTATCCTCAGTCCAAAAAGTGACTCAGAGAATTTTTAGTTTTGCCACAACATAGACCCTTGGCTATCCCTTCTGTTCTGGATGTTGTGGATGATGTCTTTATGGAATCCAGTCTTACTCCTGATACTTTACCCCCTGCTCCAAGGAAACCAGACAGGTACTACAAAGTTCCTGAGTCTCACAAATTTCTTTTCAAAAATCCTACTGCTGACCCAGAGGTAATTTCCCAAGGGCCTAAAGGTATAAAAGCAGCTACAGCTAAGAATCTTAACCCTTCGGACAGGGATTACCGAGCTTTAGACAGACTGGGTAAAAAAGTATACACCTCTGCAACTCTAGCCATTAGGGCATTGAATTGCTAGTTTCACATGCTGAAATACCAGCAACATATGGAACTTAAGCAAAAATTATCTACCTTTACAGACTGTGCAGAAAATAAAGAATTACAGGAGCTTATGCATTCTGCAGGACAAGTCAGCAAGCATACCTTGTAGTGTGGGTTTGACTCCTTAGAAGCATCTTGCAGGGCAGCAGTCACTGATTCTGTACTGAGAAGGCATGATAGGCTTAAGGAACAGACCTTGCCAGACCATGTTAAATCAAAATTAATAGACGCCCCTTTGAATAAAGACAGTTTGTTTGGCACCAAAGCAGAAGAGGTTCTAAAAAAGATGGAAGAAAACGCTAAGTCTATGCAGACAAAGATTTTTTGCAGGTGCGGCCTCCAAGATTCAGTAGGCATTGCCGCTGAAAACATTGGTCCTTTCTAGCCCCCTCAAGGCCATCTCAAACTGGACCCAGGGGAAACGGACCCCCCCCAGATTAGTCTCCAAGGTATGCAGAGATCTAAGCAATGGAGTACCTCCACTTCTAAAACAGGAAGTGCTAAGCCACCCCCTTACAGAAAGAATTCACAATGACTTGTCAGTCCCTCTGTTCCTCTGCCCAATTGCTCGTGCCCCTAGGAGGAAAACTTGCCCACCATGCAGAAAACTGGACCTCCATCACCAAAGACTGATGGGTCCTCAACATTGTATCCCAGGGGTACAAATTTTACTTCCACACAGACAACCCCGAAAGGGTACCCAGACCTTCCTCCAAACCAGTGGGCAGAGGCACAAAACCAAGTTCAATCCCTGCTCTCCATAATGGCAATTCAACCTGTTCCTGCAGAACAGATGGGTCAAGGGTTTTATTCCAGACTTTTCCTGGTATCCAGATAAGAGGGCACTTGGCACCCAATCCTAGATCTTTCCATTCTGAACACCTTCCTAGTGGTACTAAAATTCAAAACGCTTACCCTTTTGCAGCTTCTTCCTATGCTGTCCAAAGAGGCCTGGCTAGTCACCTAGACCTAAAAGAAGCCTATCTGCACATCCCTATCATGGAATCATGCAGGAAATATCTACGTTTCAGGGCAGGATCTATCCATTATCAGATCTCTGCACTTCCCTTTGGCTTATCCACTGCTCCCAGAGTCTTCACAAGATGCCTGGCTCCAGCCATTGCCTATTGCAGACAGAGAAACATTCAAATATACACCCTTACTTGGACAATTGCCTGATTCAGGCAGACAGTCAGGAAAAGCTGATGCAGCACCTGACATTTGTAAAGAAGCTTCTAACCTCCCTGGGGTACACTATCAACGAAAATAAATCAAGACTAGTTCCCAGTCAAAAGATTGTATTCCTGGGAGCAAGCTTGGACACAGCCTCCCAGATGGCATTTTTTACTCCAGAAAAACAAGCCTGTCTAACAGGCTACTTCCCTCAAATGGCCACCAGAACCCAGCTATCCACAAGGAAAATCCTGCAGGCTCTAGGGTTCATGGCCTCTTGCATTCACTAATTCCATATGCCAGACTGCATGAGGAAACTTCAGTGGTACTTAAAAAGTCTTTGGTGCCAACATTCTCAGGACCTGGAAACCACCATACCTATCATACCTTGTCTAAGGACAGAGTTTCTTTGGTGGGCAGCAGCATGCAACCACATCAAGGGACTTCCCTTTACACAACCCCACGCCACCCAGACCCTAACCACAGACACATCAGACTATGCCTGGGGGGCACATTTGGGAGACAGGTGCTTTCAGGGCCACTGGAGCCCAAGTCAAATTCATCTGCACATCAACCAAAAAGAGATGCTAGCTGTTCAGCATGCTCTGACAGCTTTCAGATCCCTTCTCTCACCGGGACCCATGCTAATAAAAACAGACAACACCACAGTTATGTGGTACATCAACAAGCAGGGGGAAGCCCAGTCTTACCCACTCTGCAGGCTAGCCATGACACTGTGGAACACTGCATTGGACATAGATACATCTGCAAGCTCAATTCCTACCAGGCAAACAAAACTCTGTGGCAGACTACTTAAGCAGAAATCTCTTCGATCCACACGAGTGGCAATTAAATCCCAGTACTTTCAGCCTGTTAACCCAGAAATTGGGGATACCACAGGTAGACCTTTTTGCCTCCCCTACAATCACCAGATCAGCAAATTCTGCACCAGGACACCACACAGCAGAGCATGGAAAGTGGATGCCCTATCCTTTCAGTGGGTAAACCTCTCAATTTATGCCTTTCCCCCTCGACCTCTTCTTTCAAAAATACTACTCAAGATAAGACAGGACAGACCAAGGGCAACCTGATTGCTGCAGACTGGCCACGCCAGCACTGGTACCCACTACTGTGCAGCCTGTCACCGGTGCCACCATGGCATCTACCTCAGATCCCGACCCTCCTCACTCAAAAGGAGGGGACAGATCCTGCATCTGCAACGGCAAGCCCTGAACCTTGCAGCCTGGCTTATTCCTTGAATTCTCCCCCAGTGACCAGCCTAAGCAAGCAGGTACTGAATGTAATTCTGGAAGCCAGAAGACCCAGTACAAGGACATCCTATGCTGATAAGTGGAAAAGATATTGTTCCTGGATTCAATCTAAAGGAGCAGACACTGCTCTGCCCTCCTTACTGCTAATCCTGGATTACCTAGCAGATCTACTGCACAAAAGCCTTTCCTTCTCTTCCATTTTAAGATCCATGCCTCTGCCATCTTGGCTCATTACAACACTGAGACACCTCTCTTCTCTCACCCTCTCATCAAACAGTTCCTGAGAGGGGCCAACAATTTAGGGCCACCATGGAGAGCATCCACCCCGGCTTGGGACCGTAACTTTGTACTGGAAAAGCTCCCGCTCCCCCCCCCCCTTTGAACCTACAGCATCAGCAGAGTTAAAATTCCTCTCTTGGAAAACAGCCTTGCTTCTGGCCATCACTTCAGCTAGAAGAGTGTCTGAGCTACAAGTGCTTATGGCCGTGGAACTCTTAATTATTTTCCATGCTGACAGGGTCTCCCTCAGAACCAACCATACTTTTATGCCTAAAGTGGTGTCCAGTGTAGCTCTCAACCAATCTATCCATTTGCCAACCTTCTTTCCCAATCCTCAAAATAAAAGGGAAAGGATCCTGCACTCTTTAGACGTGCACAGGCAGCTCAGATTCTACCTTGACAGGACTAAGCCCTTCAGAAAATCTGACCAGCTACTACTATGCTTTGCACCTGTGGCAGAGGGCAAGGCCATATCTAGGCAAACTATTTCCAAATGGATAGCACACTGTATCCATTTCTGTTACAAACACCATGGGAAACCAACCCCTCAGGGGGTCAGAACACATTCCACCAGGGCAACCTCTACAGCATTCCTCAGGGGAGTCCCTACCAGGGACATTCTGGAAGCTGCTACCTGGAATTCTGCTCATACCTTCACCAAGCATCACCACCTACCTATATTTTCCAAATCCAAGGAAGGTTTTGCTACAGCAGTCCTGCAGGGCATACTAGCCAGCCCCATCTCTTCTTGACTGCCTCCACCCATTCTTCAGCTTTGGGAATCAACCCAAGTGTGATGACTGCAACAGTGAAACAAGAAGAACATAGTACAGTTGTGTACACTTACCATAAATGTAGATGTTCAAGTGTATTCACTGTTGCAGCCCTGGTTTCCACCCTCCAGCCCCCATCTCTGTCTCTCTCTACTTCTCTAAATGTATTACTCATCCCTTACAGGGATATTGGTATTTACTTTTTACTGGTGGTAATTTTTTCACCATAACTTAACTCCCTTTTTGGGGACTCCTGACATTTGGGGCAAGAAAAACTGATGCAATGGAGTCAGCTGCCTGTTTTTATACCCCTGACAACCTGACGTCAGTCCTGGAGCGACAGCAACCGACTCAGAACTACTAAGTCTCTGGTATTTGGGCGGACTGAGGGGCTACCTGCAGGCAGATAACCCAAGTGTGATGACTGCAACAGTGAATACACTCGAACATCTACATTTATGGTAAGTGTACACAACTGTACTTTCCTTAAGTAGACCTGTTTGCCTCCTGTCTCAACAATTCACTGGCAAGATTTTGTTCCAGGACTCCATGCAAGAAGGCTTGGAAGAAACTGATGCCTTTCCTTTTCCTTGGATAAGAATGTCACTGTATGCTTTTTCACCTTTTCCACTAATATCCAGGGTACTTTTGTAGATTCAGAAGGAATTCGCCAAAGTAATTGTGGTGACTCCCTTCAGGCCCAGGCACCTGTGGATGTTTGTCGTGTTTCACTGTTGCAGTCATCACCTGTGGGTTATCCCTGCTGTGTTAGCCCTTGGCTGGCCCAAATACCAAAGTCAGTGTTTTTGTGTGCCGGCTGCTGTCGCCTGTAGTTTGACATCAGGTCGTCAGTACTATAAAGCAAGGCAGGCAACGTCATTACATCAGTCTTTCTTGCCGTGGAGCCCATAGCAGAAGCAGTTAGCACAAGTGCCGGTCGGTCACTACCAGAAGTTGAATTTCAGCAGAAAACGTCTAAAGCTAAGTATCCCATTGTGGACCCTTTTTTCTTGCTCTAACCGATATCTAAAAAAGTTAACAATGGTCTCGCCTGTGGAAAGCAGATCCCACACCGAGACTTTCATTCTTACTGCATCACTTGTTTAGGCCCAGACCACAACATCCCTCATTACCGGTTCTGTGCCCTCTTTAGTGCGAGAACCATTTGCTGTAGAGCTGTTTTTGTAGACAATTATTTTCGTATTCAGTCTTCAAATTCCGATATGGCGTCTGTCAGCCAACAATACTCACAGAAGAACAGGGGTCTTTGATATAGACCCTGACATCAGTCATCTTCAATTGACTGCCTGGATGATAGGGTCTTAATTCCTTTTAAACACCTGTTTACTGAGGGCGTGCAGCAGGTACTAATGGAGGCAAGAAGGCTTGCAACTAGAAAATTGTATGTTAGCAAATGAAAAAGGTTTTCTGGTTAGTGGCAACAACATAGCCAAAACCCTTTCAGGGTTAGTTATTCTTTGGTTTTACAATATTTGTGTGAGTTGCTAGCCTATGGCCTTTCTCTGTCATGGTTCATTTATCAGCATGTCTTCCCATGGATCCTTCTCTTTCAATGCAGTCTTATGTCAAAATGCTCTTGAAAGAGGTTCTGCATAAGAGGCTGCCAGGAAAACCGTTGGCCCCTCCTTGGGATCTTAATGTTGTGTTAGAGAAGTTAACATTTGTTGTATTTGAACCAGTTAATCTGGCTGACTTGAGGTTGATAACATGAAATACAGTTTTACTGATTGCTCTGAGCCCTGCAAGAAAGATATCTGAGTTGCATGCTCTTATGGTGAGTCAACCCCATCTCATTTTCCATAGGGTCAGGGTTTCTTTGAGAACTAATCCTTCTCTAATGCCTAAAACGGTGTCCGAGTTTATTTTAAGCCAAGCTATCCATTTTCCCATTTTCATTCCTGAACCTAAAACTGAGGGAGAAAGGATACTGTCCATATATTGGATGTCTGTAGACAACTCTGGTAATATCTTAACAGAATTAAATAATTTAGATCTTCATATCAATTCTTCATGTCCTGTGAAGGTAAGAAAGGGACAACCTGTGTCAAAAGACTATTTCCAAATGTATGTCTAAGGCTGTTACCTTTCATTATACTCACTATAACAAAACTATTCCAGGTAGGGTCAAGTTCCACTCTGTTAGGGCCTTGGTTTCACCTTAAGCTTTTTGGAAAGAATTGGATTCTGGAAGTATTCTAGAAGCTACTGTGTTGGTCCCTCTATACAAACTTTAACAAAGGACTATAAGCTTGATTTCTTTTCTAGGTCCAGACCAAGTTTTGCTAGGACCATTCTCCAGGGGCTCATGGACTCTTCTTCTTCCAGAAACAAAAGTGGTTAGCTAAGATAGTCTACCCATGTAGTTAAGTATAATGCAGTACAGTTGTGTAAGCTGAACTTACTATAACAGCATATTTGAGTGATCACTGCTGCAGTAGCCTCTCCCCCCTCCCTTTTTTTGCTCTGTATTTTATGCCAGGGTTTTGACATTTATTTCTTTTTGTTTCTAGCGTTGCCCTTTCAGGGCTTAGCCTCCCCCTCTCTGCTGGCAGGAAAGCTCTGAAGGTCTTCACGTCCAAACTTGTTTTTTTGTCAGCTCAGCTTGAGCAGTTTGACAGTTTGGGTGCATGGTAGGTGCCCTATAGCTTTGGAAGCTGGCTGGCTATTATATCCTTGGCAGGATACAACCCATATAGCTATGCTCCAGCAGTGATCATTCAATCAACTACTGTTATAGCAAGTTCAACTTACACAACTGTACTTTCATCTAGCCAGACTACATGTAAAAGAGACAGTAGCACCTAAAATCTGTATGGTCCCAATTTCAACACCCCCTGACTTTTTAAATTCCACTTTTGATATTTATTAAAAGGGAGCTAGTTTGGTAGAGAGACTATTTTTATCAGATTCCAGGTTTCCCATTTTTCCTTCCTGCTCTACTACAGTCTAACAGGTGCCTCAGACTTTGCTTGAGTAGGTTGTGTCTTTCGGGGTAAAAGTGGAAGATCTTTGGAACAGACACGCACACAGACACGCACACAGACACGCACACACACAGACGCGCACACACACAGACGCGCACACACACAGACGCGCACACACACAGACGCGCACACACACACACAGACGCGCACACACACAGACGCGCACACACACAGACGCGCACACACACAGACGCGCACACACAGACGCACACACACACACAGACGCGCACACACACAGACGCGCACACACACAGACGCGCACACACGTAATCTATGCACTAAACTCTCTGAATCATCCCAGGACTACTACAAGTGATTTACAGACAGCACTACAGTGATATAGTACATAAACATGGGGGGTTCCAGTTCTTACCCTCTGTGCAGATTTTTCATAGTAGTTTTGGACATAGAAAATTGGCACAACCACACTTGACATGCTTGTTGCATTCCATCAAAGTGAAACAAGCTGAGCAGCACCAGGACATACCCTCATAAATGAAAATTGAATTAGGGTATGTTCTAGGATTTGGCCCAGCTGTGGGGAACACCTCAGCTAGATTTTTTTTCCTCCATTCACAGTAACAACTACAGGAATTCTGCTCCAGAAGTCATTGCAAGCTGGCCAGGAACACAGACGCATTGTTGTTTCCTTGAACAGGAATATTCATATTTCTTTCTTTCATTTACAGTGTCATTTTTTTTAAATTCAGATGGACTCTCCTAAGATTATTGTGGTGACTCCCTTCTGGCCTAGGCAACAGTAGCTCTCCCTTCTTTTAAAAATGGCCAAGAGTAAGCACAAGCTTCTTCACTGAGTGGAACTACTCACCCAAGACAAGGGTTGTTTGATCCACCCCAGCCTGCAACAACTTCGGCTGATTCTCCTGCTTCTTGAAAATCATGTATTAGCAAAAGGAAAAGATTTTCTAGTTGGTACCACATTAAGAACCAAAACCCTTTTAAGGTTAATATCTCTGTGCTTCTACATTATTTGCATAAGTTATTCTCTGGCCTTTCT